>NW_021604608.1:3331707-3343261 GCF_004785775.1 Grammomys surdaster
AGAGAGAGAGAGAGAGAGAGAGAGAGAGAGAGAGAGAGAGAGAGAGAACATGAGCACATGCACACATTTATAAACTGAATACAAGAGATAAAGTTTGAAATGTCAATTTCACCTTTGTCATAGTCTCTTCCTCAGTTTGCAATGATAGGCTTTTGGTCTCAAGCTTATGACTATGAACAGACAAATCCTCACAAGTAGAAATGTCCTGCCTCCTAAGTTCCAACAGGGATGTCTACTGATAACAGGCATGTAGCCTCACAATTTCTAACATGTTTTGGAGTAATGCAAATTCTCTAGCTCACTCGACCTCCAGAGTAAAAAGTTAACAGATGAGATCTGGCACTCTGTTTTAGACAGTCCTGATGATCACTGGGACTTCCTGGTTAGATGAAGGGCTGTTTGCTAAAGCAAGACACTTCTTAAAGTCTTAACTTGTTAAAAAGATAGACTTTCTAAGATGGTTAGCATAGTCCATGCTTTATTAGTTGTGGATTGAGGCCCTTTTCACTTGTACATCTCTATGAGAATGCAAGGAGCCTTATTTCATCCTTTTGGCTGAAATACTCAGGGAATTTAGGACAAATCCAATTAGAGGATTGTGCTTTCACGGACTGCCAAGAAAGAAACAAACAAAACAAATAAGTGCAGTCAAAATCCCTTCACCAAATGATTTGATTAACTCTTTTGGCATTCTGAGCAAGGAAAACATTCAAAACAACCAAAAGCTTTCTGGCCTAATTTACACATGCAATAGATTCCAATGTGCACAATCTTTAGAAAATTCGTTCAGTTAACGAGTGTATTTTTTGTCATAAATCTTTGTTCTTTTACTTTAAATTCTATATTATCTTTAGTTTTTGCAGTCTGGGGATGAGCTCAGGGCCTCCCAAACACTAACATTTAAATTCTCAACCATGTCCTAGCTCTCCTGATTGTTCTGAGCTACACTTTGCTCATTCATATTTCTCTCACTAAAATTAAGTTATCCTCTCTTGCATATCACTGTAAGCCAAATACCTAAAACAATACTGAGGACAGTATTGATGTTGAGGAAATAGTAATCAAATAAATGATTTAGTAAAAAATATATTTTTAAGAAACTGGGTTTATTGCATTTCTGGCTATAACCCAGTACTCTATGAGGTCTGTCTGAGTATAGCTCCACAAGACATAGGTTGATTAGAAGAACACCTTTATTGTTTAGGTGTCCCTCTACGGCAGTTTTGAAATTCATAATAAGCTTATCTATGAAATATGTACTTTGTAGCATTGGGTTTAAGGAACCAGCAGAATATATACATGAATTTGAGTGAAGGCTACTATTTGAACCTTCATCTGAGCACATATATGGCTATGGCATGACTGTTCTGGTAGCATAGAACCCGTGGTCCATTGAATTGTGGGAGTTGAGGAAGTCTCAAATCTACTGTGAGGTAAGTATGTTATGTCTAGACTGAAGAACTAGGGCATCCAAGGCCCCAAAGGCCCTATTTTCTTTTCCACTCAGAGATGTCCTCTATATGGAAGAAGCAATGCCACAAGAAGGAAAAGTAATTTGGTGCTATCATCTTTCCATTTATTGATGATTCCTTTTATTAGAGGAACACTTAACAATAAAAATCTTGATAGAAGAAAATAATTATAAGGGAAATGAGCTTCATCCATCCCAATATTTCTTAGTCTACCAGCAGTATACTTGTGGTAGATAGTATTTATAGAATTAACATGTTTGAAACCTAAAACATAAACACCTGAGTCAATTTGGCCAGCTTATCAACTGGCCAAATTTTTATCTATATTTGAATATGTGACCCACAAAATATGTAATATGTATTTCTTTTGACAATTCCAAATATAGTCAAATGTTGTTTATTTTTTATTTATAACTACCATTGCACAACATAAATTGCCTAGAAAAGTTATGGTAGTAATATAATTTTAACACTTATTAATAATAACATTAAACAACAAATAAAAACAACACAGAAATTGAGACACTGTTTTTAAAAAGTGTGTTTGTTTACACTTTTTGTTCTAATACTTCTAACAGAATTTGTGTCCCTCTTTTCTATTGAAGCATTACAACATTGTGACTTGTCTAATTATATATCGTTCTCTACCTAGCCACAGAGCCCTATGAACAGATTCAGTGAAGGATACAACTCTAAGTCTTTTGTGATTTGGATGTGGCTCCATTATTACCCAAGGCTTTCTCTTTTGGAAGCTTGCACCTTGGGAGCATGATGTTGAGAAGTGTTGGGACTTATGAGGCAGGGATTGACCTGACTCCAGAATCAAATTCCAGCTTTCAGTATCACAATGTGACCTTTCTCTTGCCCTCCACAGCTCTGTCTACAGTGCTGTTCTCCATGATGTATCACAGCTAAGGTACCGTATGCTTTGATTCATCCTCCAATCTATAAACTAGTTAAACCTGTTACTATTACAAAGTATTTAGCATCGGTTACTTAATTAATAGTAAACTAAATGAACTACCACATAGGCATTACCATGGTCTTTTATCTCTCCAGGTGTAAATCCTTCTTACTAAATGCCCAAATGGAAAAGACTGTTTTGTAGCTGGGCAGATTTCTTTTCTACCCTGACTGCTATTATTAGGCATATGGCTTAGCTTCTACTTGCCATTTTCTCAATGTGCTAGTGGGGTGAATACATCCTTCCTAGGATGGTGATGGTAATAAAATACTTATGGGAAATTTAGAATTATATGCATAAAATAATTTTTGTACATGGCTTCAATCCCAGACCAAAAACAAAATGAGTCAAGTATATGACATTGAACCATATACAATATGAGAATCTCTTATGACAAATATAGACAAAAAGAAAAAACCTTATGTTTTAACTTGGTTAATGGATTTGAAATCTAAAATCACTTAACATACAGTATGAGTATATAGTTCATTCTCAACATGTAAAATTCCCAAGACTGGAAAACCTAATTGTTAATACCAGTAGGAATTCATTGAAATTTCTTACATGGAAGCATTCACAAAACCCACTAACAACAAACAAAGCAGATACAGTAGGGTGATCTCACTCAATAAAAGCAGGGGGTAAACTTAGAATGGAGGCAAGACTGGCTAAACATTATTCATTATTGGGCTGACTTCTCAGAGACTGATGAAGATCACACTAATGAATTCTTTTTATGAACAGTTACAGAACATTCATATCAATTAGTTCTATAGCAGCTGGTCAGTGACCTGTGATGGGTACAGCATGCATGGTAGAGAGCATGCGGAGACTATTTGGGGATTAGGAGATGCTGTGAGGTTGTTACAGGCATATCCATGGAACTAAACTTGACAAACTGTGTCCTTTAAATGGCTATGGTTTTGCTGTATTAATTATATCAGGAGAAAAGTGAGTTAAAATGGAAACATCAATTAGAAAACGGGAGCTCAGAGCATAAGCACACAAGATTATTTCAATGATGACCAGTAGAGCACACATTCTTAACTGTCCTACAACTGCAGAGTGAGCAAGCAGCCCAGACATGCTGGTGTTGGTGTTGATGATATCCAGAGGTTTCTGCTTCTAGGCTATCCATTTTCAAACTGTGATGCATACAGTAGATGTGACTTGGATGCCTTCGTGCAATCATTTACAATTTTTCCTGTACCTTTGGAAAACTGTTTTTATTTTCCCCACAAAATCCACCAAATCACTCACCTCTTAGTTTCAGTCTTTACCCTTTTATGGTAATTGACCATCACTATTCTTTGAGCTGCTAGTGTAGTAAATCCCTATTCTTGTCAATGTTTTTATCTGAGGCACAGATACTAGAATAGTAGACTTTAAAATTTCCCTGAACTTATCACTGTGTGTCCCTGAATATGTCATGAACTTTGTAGACTCCACTTCTGACCATGAAACAGAGATGATGATAGCGACAATAGTAGAAATACTAATAGTAGTTTATTATCAACTCTTGATTATTGCTATGATATATGTACATGAATAGAATGAAGGAAAGGCCATCCAGACACTGCCCCACCTGGGGATCTATCCCATATACAGACACTAAATCCAGAACTACGACAGATGCCAAGAAGTGTTTGTTGACAAGAGCCTGATATAACTGTCTCCTGAGAAGCTCTGCCACATCCTGACAAAAACAGAGGTGGATGCTCACAGCCAACCATTGAACTGAGCATGAGGTCCCAAATGGAGGAGTTAAAGAAAGGACTGAAGGATCTGATAGGGTTTGCAAACCCATAGGAAGAACAACAATATCAACCAACCTGACACCCCAAGAGCTCCCAGGAACCACCAACCATGGAAAGACGCATTGCTCCAGTTGCATATGTAGGCAGAGGATGGCCTTGTCAGACATCAATGTGAGGAAAGGTCCTTGGTCCTGTGAAGGTTCAATACTCCAGTGTAGAAGAGTGCTAGGGCAGGGAGGTGGAATCAGTGGGTGAGTGGGGGAGCACCCTCATAGAAGCAGGGGGAGGGAGGATGGGATGGGGGCGGTTCCAGAGGAGAAACTGGGAAAGGAGATAACATTTAAAATGTAAGTAAATAAAATAGACAATAAAAAAATGATTCATGTCCAGTAGTAAATGGAATTCCATAAATGTTACTATTTCCATTGTACCTATTACACTAAAAGTTTCAACTTCATTTCCTTGGGTTTGTCAGTTCCATTCTTCTAGTAGATGTTCCAGTGCAGTGAGCATGTCTTGCTTACCATCTTCTCAGCACAGAAAGGAAGAATCTATATAAGCTTAATGAGTAAACCTGTGGGTGAGTCAGAACCTGGGCACCTATTCACATTTCCTTGTTATGTGATACAGACTAATGTGCACCTAACCATGCTGACCTTCACAAGTACTGGGGAAATATCTTCTTCTCATTGCAAGCAGTCAAGCATGACCTTCATTTGTTAGGCTGCCAGCCAAGTGGAAAGTACAACAGAATAGTCCTTCCAATTTATGTAAGCATTGTAAAAGAAAAGGCTCCACAGAGATTCTAAAGGCATAGGGAACCTGGAGCTGAAGCAGTTCGCAATCTGGTAGACACTCCACTGAGCCTCTTCAACATATTGTATATCATAGCAAAGCTTCAACTCAGAAGTGACAATCAGAATGTGTCATACTCTGACATTCATCCTTCCTGGGGAACAGAGTCTTTGGGAAACTAGCTATGACTCTTGTGTGTCATTTTCAAAATTCAGCAACTTCATGTTGGGTTGAAGTAACAGTAGTTAAGAAGGGTCCAGAGTATTGAGACAATGTAAAGGAAGATTGCCATATTTTTAAGGTACAAGTTTGAATGATTATGAGAATTTCCACATCACTTAACTTAGGATTCTGTACCTTAGAAGTATTAATTTCCTGTAGAGAGTGTTTTTCTGATTAGGAAAAGCAACATACATCTATGGTAAAATGTATAAAAACATGTATTGTGGAAAATAAAGAGGAAATCCATTTAGGAATGTCAGTGCTGAAACTTATCATATGTATTCCCTAATATTTCCTGTGAATCAATACTTATGTACCAAGCAGAAAATAAAGAAAGGCATTCTCACACTATGTTAACCTTGCTCAGTTAATGAGAATGCTATTTTAGCCTACTTATTCTTCATTTAATCTTTTCTTCTTCCTTTACATGGACAGTACTGACATAGATAGATAGATAGATAGATAGATAGATAGATAGATAGATAGATAGATAGATAGCAAGAGAAGAACTTACACATTAGGCATTACTAATCAAGATACATTGTAAAGCTACAGGAAGAAGTTTGGCTTTGTAGTAATGGGGCCACAGATGATAATAATATAGAAGAGAATGGAAATAGGAAGTAGAGCTGTGTTTAGAACAAAAAACAAAGCCACAAAAGAGCTTTCCAGCCCTGATTGGTGGTGCAAATTAGCTTGATAATATTTAAGAAATTTAAGAAAAGTTTTTCAGATCAAAGTAGTTTGTTAGTGCCATAGCCTGCTCATTTAACCTATTTTTAGGATTTATAACCTTGTTCAAATAATACATTATTTTAGAGATAACAACACACCAATATGTAAAAGCATATATCAGCGTATATATCTAGTGTAGTGTGGTTGGTTTACTGTTTATGGGTATAAACTCCTGTTTTAGAGAACCCAAGTTTGGTTCCAAACACCCATATCAATGTCCCTCAATTGCCTAAAGATCCAGCTCTAGGGGATCTGATGCCCTTTTTAGGCCTCAGTGGGCATCTGTCCTCATGTGTAGATACTCACATAGTAAAAGTGAGTGAAAATTTGTATTTATGGGATTAATATAGTGAGCAATGAGGGTAACAGAAACCTTTCAAATAAACATTCAAATTTATTGAGTAGTGTAACTATGGAATATTTTTAAGTCTTTAGGATCTCAGCAGCGATAACAAATGGGGTCTTAATGACAATTTCTGGCCTGTCCGTAAAATAATTTCTTTCATTTCTTCCAGTTAAATACAAAGATTTTTCCAACATGTGTAGCTTCAATTTAAAGAGAGAGAGATGGCAAAAGATAGAGAAAAAAGAAACTGAATAATATGTGGGTGGAAATGATTGGATATTAACTATTACCTCATGTTGTTATCATGGTATGTCACAGAGTGATTACATATACAATAGACTAGCATGAAATTAAATTAGTTATTGGATTCAGAGGATAATGTGTGTGGTCAAGAACTTTTGCTTCAATTGAAATGAACAAGAGGCAAGGGCATTTATCAGCTCATGTAGCTTCCTAGTTAGTAGACAACAGAAGTGCAAACATGGTTAAATATAGGTAGAACAACCAACTCCTTATCAGCTTGACATGCTAACACATTATTATTCAACCATCATCTTTCTCCTTTTATTTATCTTTAACATTGTTACTTTTGCTACATAAAACATAAACACCTCCTAATTTTCAAATTCACATACACCATCTTTAAATACATAAACACATAGCATTTGTTAGGATTAATCTAGAAAAGGGCTGTTAACAAAGTATAAATTTGGGAAAGGGATGGGATATCTTATGCAGTCATAAGAGAGTTGGAAAATACATTCTCTTTAATTTCTAGGAAGCATTCTTCTCTTCCTCCTGAAGTATGCAGCTTGAACATGACATTTCATTTTTACTAGATTCTAAAAAAGTCTGATGGGATCATCAAAGGCAGTAAGTTGTTACTTTTCACAACCTCTAGCTCACAGCATCATTTCCTATAATCTCCTAGGGTCATTTGTAAAGCCTGAGAATATGTTTGACTCAACCTGGCCATGCTTGAGCCTAACCCTTCAGGCTAGACCTTCATTGATTTTGGCTTCCATTGCTCATTTTTAAACACATCTGAGTCCTTAATTAACAATTCACTAAATGGGAGATAAATTTGCTATTCCTTGAACAGGCTCATTGAAAGTGTAGATGTAATAACCATAAAACATTTAAAAAAAATAAACTAAAGACAAGATTATAAATTACTTTTGGCCTTAGGCTTCCCTCAAGCTATGGAAAACAAAAGCAATTATTTATCTTTGGTGATGGAACTAGCTTTTGTTCCTTCATTTAATCGATGTGTATTATTCATCTCAGCCTTGTTCTTTAGATTAGTGGAGAAGATAGGAGACCCCAATGTCCCTTTTACGCTCAGTTTAGTATGCTGGTCCATATTTTTCTCTTTCCTTATTTGCAATATTTTTTAAGTGATACTTCTTTTGGACACAAAGGGCTTGAGTATGTGGGGGGGAAGCAGCTCAATAGCTGTAATTAGTGACCTTGTTTTATTTAAACCTCCATCACAGACAGAATTGATTTTATTAATGTCCTTTCTTCATTAAATGTTTGCTGAATATGAATCAGCATCTGCATTAAGCATTTTCAGACACACCAAAAATTCATCCCAGCCAAGAACTAGTTCCACTTAAGTACACAAGCAATTGGCTACTTATATCTTTTTTCTTTTCTTTTCTTTTCTTTTCTTTTCTTTTCTTTTCTTTTTTTATATTTGAGGTTTAAATTCTATGGCATTAACACTTGTTTTGTTGAAACTGTTTGCTTTTCAATTGGATACCTGGAGCATAGATGTAACAGTTTGGTGTTTAAATTGCAATGTTAGGCTGTATTTATTTTCTGTCATAGTTTAATATGTGTGGTACACACATACACACACACACACATACACTTAGAAAAAGTTAAAACAACTTCTTTGAAAACATAGATACAGTATTGATATCGCATTCTTCCTGGGGAATTAAAATTAGATGGATATTCTTAATTTTACTTTATCTGTATTCATGTGTATATATGATATATATCATATATGTAGGATTTTGCAGATATATGTAACTCTCTGACTAACTGCATATACGGGACTTACTCAGTTTGCTTTTGAGATTCTGTATATCTCAGAACAACTTAGTCTTCTTCCTCAGTTTGCAAAGTTTTCACTGAAGCATGGATAGTTTACTTCAGCCACAACAGATCATTTTATCCTGACCCTTCAGCATAGCCACTCTTATATTCATAATGTGCATCAAAATTCTTATAAAGGAAGTGGTCCAATACTGTCTCTCTTATTAGGCAGTGAGCGTTAACAGAGGCCAAACTTATAGCATCATTGACTACATAATGTTGTAGACATCTAACTCAACTGATATCTTCTCTAGTCCTGTCCTTCTTTTTTGACCAATGACTACATTTGATGCAGCATTAAAACATGTTGCGGCAAATCTCCGACCCAAATAAGACCAGTCAAGGAAAACACAACTCAGTAATTATGGATATAAACTGCACGCCTAGATTGGGAAGATTTACCGTTACACTACTCTATTCCCCAGCTATGAGATCCCTTATAACTTGGGGTTTTTCCAGGCCACATGCTTCTCCTTCATTGTCCTTCTACCTCCTGCTCCACCATCGACTTTCTCTTCCTTCGGCTTCCTCATCTGTCAACTTCCTCTTCCTCTTTCCTCCCCTAAGCCTTTTTAACCACCATCCCTTCTACTCCTCAGTCACTGGCTCTAGCCTTTATTTTAAAAATTTAATTAGACAGAAGATTAACAAGAAGTCACCTGTATACAGACTCACTCCTCCTCTGCAGCCCCTCCCAGGAAAGTGGAACTAGCATCAAAATACAAGGCTGGAGCTATCTACAACAAAAACATGACTAACACAGGATAAGATCTTATGAGATAAATCATACTGCTCATTCCTCTACTACAGAGCTTACACCTCCATGTGTATTGGGGCTTATCTCTCCCCATTCACAAAAACAGTCTGAAGAAGAATAGATGTGACTAATATAGATGGATGAGTTTCTTTCTACTGTGTGCTGAATGTGCCAGATGTTTTCCTCTCTTTTTCACTCTTTCCTCATGTACACTCTTCTATCCATAAAAAGTATTGTTTTACACAGGAGAGAGAGAGAGAGAGAGAGAGAGAGAGAGAGAGAGAGAGAGAGAGAAGATCATATATGTAGGAAGGATAAAGAAACCTATCTTGTAGAAAAACTACTTCTCCCAGAGAAATGACCGTAAGATTGAAAGAAGAGAAAGACCATATAAAAAGAAGCATGCTGATAGCTCTGTTCTATATCCTTGTGCTAGACACCACTGTCCAAACTTACTGAGAAGGCAAAGAGAGAGAGAGAAAGAGAAAGAGAGAGAGAGAGAGAGAGAGACAGAGAGAGAGAGAGAGATTGTGAATAGAGCTGTCATCCTATCCTACCTCAACCTATACTGGAACAATGCAGGCCACAGAGAGATGGGCAATGTGTGTATCAAGATCAATGAATGGAACAATAAGAAACAGAGCATTTCTCACAAAAGGAAAGTTTAAATCAGAATTATAACAGAAGAACAGGAATTCAAGTGAAGATGTATTTTGGCTATTTACAATGAGAAGGGTCAAGACAATAAGGAGTGGGTAAGAAAAGATACCCCCAATGTTTTTATTTTTCTTTGTATAGCTTACCTCACTCGACCAATCATGCCATCTCTTGGGCCTTGCTTTCATTAAAGCAGTTCTCAAATATTCCTCTTCAAGTCTGGGCAGATCCTGGACAGGCCATACTCATTTATATATCACCATATCAAGTATTGCTGACTGCTGGGGGCTTATAAGACCTTCTATCTCCCCTATCAGGATGCTTTTTACCCAGGTGCTCCGAACAAAGAAATACCAAAATTGTGGGGTTTGGAGCAGTATAGTGTGGTGAAGAAACCCTGTGGCCAATGAGAAAAGGCAGTGCAATCTACAAATGACCCTGTAAGGTAACTCTGTGTTGAAATTTTGCCATGCAAAATTTCAAATACCATATCAAAATCTTAGCATGTATCCTAATATAGGGAAAAGACTTTAAAAATTATTACCTCTCTGTAACTTTGGAAAGTGTTAATCCCTCTTTCATGGAGACAAAACACTTGTATACATCATCCAGCTCTCATTAGATACCAAGATGAAGGATTGTGAGATCTGTGTCTTTATTGTTGACTAGTAATAAACTACGGTAATGCCTTATACAGAGATACAGGGGAAAGCACAGTTCTGTCCTAGTAGATTGCATGTACATGTACAAAACCAGCTTTTAGTTTAAATCAAATTCACTTTTCTTGCTTCTCCATTAACCTTTGACAAAATGCAAACCCCAGAGTTTGCACAGGCATGAATGAGGCCAGCTAGACCATTACTGAGCCCTGCTAAACTATGTCTTTGCAAGAAGCTTCCTATGTGCTCTTATCCCAGCCAGAAATTCTTTGATAGAACTTATCATGCATTATTTATGTAACTCTGAACCTCTAATGCAAATGTATAAAAAATAGTGGGAACATCGGATGCGTCTCAGTGTAACTCGTATCACCCTGTGTCTTCTGTAAGAGGCTTGCAAAATCACATCTGTGGAATAATCTCATACATACAGTTAGAGCTGGCTCCCAATTTCTGAAAACATTTTAGTAGTATTCCTTTTCACCATTCAACTTATTTTGTTTGCTCTTTCGTGGCTCAAGATGCTTACTCACCATCTGATCACAGTACATTTCTAAGAAAATGAGTCTCTAGACCAGGGTAGGTATACAACCAGCTTTCATTCATTTTTCTCCAGGCTATTTGTTGAGGCCTCAGGCTGGCCTACTTAGAGGAAGTTTTCCAAAACACTTCTTAGATTGTAACTTTAAATGTTGGGAAGTCTTTTCTCTTTAACCACAAGCCTACTGAGGTACGAATAAAGAGTTGTTGAAAGATTAACTGAAGGACTATACAGCTCAATGAGTTTAATATTTTTACAATGTCATAATCCCATATTCCAACTTAAGGCTTTCCTTCTTCTCACAAAAAGGAAAGTATAGTACCTGTTATTTGCATTTATAAAAAGGATATAATTGGTATTGAGTTTACATAATTTACTTTTTTTGTTTTATTTTATAAACTGGCCATTAAAGTGGCCATGATCAGGACAATCCTAAACATATTTCAGTACAGTACTTGACAAAAAAATATAAGGCATGCTCTACATTGAGAGTCCAAGAAAGGAAGGGGAGAGAGAGAGAGAGAGAGAGAGAGAGAGAGAGAG
>NW_021604608.1:3343361-3395581 GCF_004785775.1 Grammomys surdaster
GAGAGAGAGAGAGAGAGAGAGAGAGAGAGAGAGAGAGAACTATGAGGAGAATTCAGTAGCTCAGCATCTGAATAGGAATGATTTTATAGTGTCAAGCAATCTGTTCCTTCACAGAGCATGTGAATTATTGATGGAACTATTCAGCATTTCATTTCTTTGTGGCAACTGAGAAGGTCGGCTCTGTAACATGCTTTTGTTGGCATTAAAATAAAATGTATTTATCCAACCGAGGATGCATAAAAAGCAAGTGGGAGATTAATACGTTTTCTGAAGTCGAGCTTCGCATGTTGCATTTGTATGTAGGTGCCAATGAAATTGTATTTCACAACAAATGCTGTGTAACAGTAGGGGCATGGGTCCAGTAATCTTTTCCCAGTACATTTCCAGGACTGGTCTCTATCTTCCTCCTTATGAAAATGTCATTTAAATGTTCTTGTTTGTTTCTGAACAATTTTCTGCTATTCTTGGTTGTGATGGCAGTCTGTGTTGTCAGGATAGTTAACATTGATTCAATCACAGGCTCATGCCTAGATCCTAGATCATTTTCTCTTGAGGATTCCTGTTCCCTGCACATGCTCATTTCTGCCTGCACAAAGTGTAAAGAATGAAGTGTGACTATTTTAGCAACTTCAGCTGCAGCTTCTTGTGGACCATCATTAACCCAGTGAGACAGAGAAAGGAAAATATAATCTCTGGTATCCACAATTATAGAAAACAACAGAACTCTTTTTTCAAAAAAAAATTTGCTGTTGTTTTTTTCTTCAATCTGTCCAGGTCTTGATGGAATTCTGGTTCAAAGAAAAAAAATATGTTAACTGATGACCTGATGAAGGGCAGTCAGCTTTGATGTATGGTGTTGAAAGTATACTGCAGGGTAGGCTTAGGAGTCCTTCCAAATGACTGTTCTTCCATTCAAAAATCTGTCCTCAGGATAATCTATCAAAATGTAAAAATAAAAATAACATTCAGTAATAGCTAACTTTTGACTGTAATTTTTTTCCATATTGTTTTGCATCTTTGTGGTGACCTTTAATTTTAACTTCCATATGAACATACTGGGCACATTTTTCACATAAGGCACTCAGCTAATCACTGAAGGTGATTAAGGTAGTTAAATAATGACTTGATCCTAAAACCTCATTGTGAATATGATTAGTATGAACTGAACATCTTTAATGGGATAGTTAAGACTAAGGAAGATTTCACTGATGAAAACTAGGAGTATGTTGCTTTTAAAAAAAATAAAAACACATCAGGTAAAGGGGACAGTGCAAATATTTTATATAAAAGAAAAAAATGATAGTTTGAAGAATTAAGTTAAAATTTTTGTGTGTAGTAGGGCCTGCCTGAGTCTATTATACATTGCTTTCTCTGATAATATTGTGAGCAAACTTACGGGATTTATGGTTAATGGACAGAAGTGTGGAAAGAAACTTGGGGAGAAAGTAAAACCAAAGTAAATCAAACAATATGTGAGAGTGATCCACTTAAGGACAGGCCAGCCAATGCTCATGTCCTGTCTGTGGGGCAAGAATGCACCTCTTCTCTTATTTTGTCAATTAAAATGCAGACTCATTGTTTCTCTTCCAAGCGTGTTTTCATTAAGAATTGTTTCCAATTCATTGCAGTCCAATTTGGAAAGCTCATTTTCTGGTATTCCATGATGTTTTCATAGTCAAAAGCTTATCCTTCCTAACACCTCTGTCTGAACGTCTTTCACCAACAAACAGAAACTCTCTTTGATGTATAATGAAATTATATTTAAATGAACCCATCTGAAGTTAGAAATGTCATAAGTTAAAATACCACTTTATTTCATTTTTTTCTTTTTTTAATGTGTGCATACTCCTGTGTTTATATATGTATGTATGTGCACATGTTCCTGTATGTGTGCACACGTGCATACATGTCCCTATACATGTGTTTATGTGTGTATGTGTGTGTATCCATGTGCATAATTGTGTGTATGTGTGTATGTGTTCATGAGTCTCTGTTCATGTGTATATATGTTTGTTTTTGTGTGTGCCCATGAGAGTGGGGGAGACACATGTCAATTCACGCAAGTATGGAGGCCTGAGATCAACATCAATTGTCCTTCTCTACCACTCTCCACTTTCTTTTATTTTTTTCACTATTATCAAAGGTTACTCATGGAACCTCTATCTAGTTGTTTTG
This sequence comes from Grammomys surdaster, assembly GCF_004785775.1. Lineage (NCBI taxonomy): Eukaryota > Metazoa > Chordata > Mammalia > Rodentia > Muridae > Grammomys > Grammomys surdaster. Next base: position 3,345,537 of record NW_021604608.1, read on the forward strand.
GGTGACCTGATTGGCTAGAATGCCCTTGGTATCTATCTGACTCTGCAGCTCCAAGCACTAGGGTTATAGATGGGTAAAATCACCTCCATACTTCAGATTGGTGCTTGGGATCTGAATTCAAGTCCTCATATTGTATTTGCACAGCATGTACAATAATACATTTTAAAAATCTTCCTGACCACAGAATTGACAGGGACCCTGATCAAGCCCTTGTTGCTGCCCACCATCACAGGTGAGTATCCTACTAGCTAGAGGAGAAAAATTCAAAATTTAAATATGGCTTTTAAAAGTTAGTTAAAACGACATTGCCTCTATTCAAGTCTGCTGTTATTTTATGCTACCATTTGTGTCCTGATTCTCCATCAGAGCTTCATTATAGAAGTCATTTTGGGTCTATTCTCCATGTTTATTCTTTGGTTCGAATTGATGCTATGATTCTACTCTGGAAAAAAAGAAACGTTCTTTTCTCATGACAGGGAAGAGAAAAGGGAATGAGGCTTCTGCACAGTTGTGACTGTGCCTCAATGCACTGGCTATAGCCAAGAAATATGTAACAATCTTAATGAAGGCAGGAGGTAGGCAGCTTCAGGAATAGTCATTCTATTGCTATCATCAAGCAGAGACCATTGCCTAATTTATATTTAATAACGACAATTCTTTTTTAGATAACAATCTTTTACTACTATTTAATGTAAGATATGAGTACCAGAAAAGCCCATGATCACTAGGCTAGGAGTTAAAAAATATGCTAAGTTTATTAGTTTAGTCATTTATCTGTGTTACACCACAATTCTTGTAGGTCCGGACACACAAAACTGTTACATTGCTGAAAGAAGGGAGACCATAAAGTAATAGCAAAGAAAACATGTGATTTTAAGTTACATTGCCTCAACACCCATATCAACACTTTGGCCCAGTTTCACAGTGTGAGCAGAAGTACTTATGACATCACCTATATACCTTTCATTATTGTTGTTTATATCTATTATTAACATAAGTAGTACATGTTTTCAGGTTTTCCCTCTCTATCATATAGAAAGACATTGTTCCTTGCAGATATATAAGAATACCCATTCTTATATATTGTAATATATTGCCAGGATTTATAAAAGGTGTAAGTTATAAGTAATTTTCTCTGGTAAATAAACACAGCATTTCATGAATAACTATGATATTCATAAAAAGGCATGTGTTTTTAACTTGTTTTCTTTTGCTGACTAATATGTATTAACTATGATAAAAACAAAATATATTTTCATAATAGAGTATGTACGTACTCATGCCCAGGGTTTTGATTTTCCTTGAAGAGAGTGCATCTTTGAAACTGAGCACAGTGTCCTACTTCACAGTAAGAGTCAACTTGACACAGCTCAGAGTCGTCTGAGAAGAAAACTTCAGTTGAAGATTGCCCAGATTAAATTGCACTATAGTCACATTCGTGAGCAGCAGTCTTGAATGTTATTTAATTAAGAAGGACCCTGAAAACTAAGAGAGGACCCATTCTCTAAGCACTTGGTTTTGGGCTAGCTAAGACTGAAACTGCAAGCAGCCAGCAAGGAGCAATCTTCCACATAGTCTGCTTCAAGTTCCTGCATGAGCTTCTGTGTTTCTTCTCTAAATAGCGGACTGTAAACTGTACAATGAAATAAAACCTTTCCTTCTCTAAGGCACCTCCGGTCATAGTGTTTGTCACAGCAGAACACATCATATACATACTCAATATTTTAATTTTCAAACTTATATAAACAAATACACAAGAGCTCCTTCACCATTTAGGCGTCTGACGTTATTTCAAACATGAAGCACAAGATTTTGTTCTCTACCTTCAGCCCTCAGCTATCTCTTTGTAAGCCTATAAAAGAGCAAACCTTTGTTAAGTGCAGTGAGGCCCAATAGCAGAATGCTATTTGAGTTACAAGACTTACCTCTGACTATGAGTTCCAGTTCAAAGTTTACTTGTCTGTTTGATGGAAGTCAATTATTTAATCATCTTGAATCTTTGCTTCTGTGTTCATCAAAGAGTCACATTGACCGCACATGGCTGATAAGACTGCTGAGTTAAGAGGATTTAAAATACAAGATCAAACATATAAATGCACTTTAGATAATTTTAGGACTGGCAAAGCAGTAGTAAGAACAACAGTAGGAAAAACTACAACAGAATAATTAATAAATAATAATAATTATTATTATTATAATAACAACAACAATGGCATCTTTACCATGGGGATCTGAGTAAGGTGTCCATCTGAAAAATGGAGAAATATTCTCTCTGCTTGGTTACCTCAGGGCAGTCACTCTTTATAGAACTGTTGAGTTCAGTCAGATGCTGAATACTGCCTTCCTAGGAGCTGCATAAAATTGATAAACCACATGGAAGAAGATATTTTTCAGTTCTTAACATGCTAAGTAAACCTTCTTCCCTGAAAGACATATGCATTGTTAGATTTGGATCATTCCAATGACTATCAGAGTTAACTGTAATCCTAAAGGAGAGTGTTGTAACTTCCTTTGTAAGGAGGCATTTTCAAAGTTGCATGAAGGCTTAGGAATACAGGTGACGAATGAAGCATTTCAAGGGGTGAGAAGGAGGATTGTCAATGTATTTTCATTTGTTCACTGATAACATTTTTTTAATCTAAAATCCAAATATCATTGCATTTCTTATACAGTTTTACTTATTTTCATTTCCTATGAGTGGAGGGAAAGAAGCAATCAAATTATTGTAATGTATTTTTCTCTAATAGTATTGGTTCATTTCAGGTAGCAGCATTCAGATGTAATGCAACACAGTAAAATTACCCATGGGAACTGAAGAGTCTTTTTGCCAATAAACATGCCATTTTGTCTTCAGAGTGTTTCATTGCTTAGGTTCAATATTTGGGAGTGGACACAACAAAATATCAAATGTGTCTGTAAAACAACCTCAGTATTGAGTCACAAACAAACGCATGAATTCTGTTTTGTAATCTGTCTCTTTACCTAAAAGCACGGCCCATTTTAGTACATCCATTCTATTTGGTCACTTTTCATACGTAAACAGATCATCCAGCATCTGCATGACCTCATAATTCCTCACACCTAAGTCAACTATCCTATACAACAATGGATTATCCAGTGACCATTAATCATACATCTTTCGAACTTTCAATTCTGAGCTTGAATGACCTCCCCAGTGAAAAGTGAGCAGCAAAAAGTAGTTTAGTGATTAGATACAAGTGAGTTTCCATATGACTGAACGAGGTCAATCCCCAACATCTATATAGGAACAAAAGCATCTTGCTGAATAAAATTCATCCCTGATTGTTTGGACTAGATGAGACAAACTATATTTTCTTGTCTACATATCACACCAATGTATTTCTCTTGCTGCATTCATTCCTACAATTCTAGTTTACTTATGGCTGAGAAGAATATACATTAATATTATCTTCCCATACCAATACACATGAACATTTTTTGCTCAATAAGTATACAGGCCATAGATGTTTCTTTCTGTTAGTGTTGTTCATGTGAACTCTCTTTATCATTATTAGCTGAAGTTATTAACAACTTGCCTCATGATATGTATAATGTATAATGGTGTATTACAATATATTAGCCATTTAAGTTGTTTTACCTTCAAATACATATTTTTTTAAATGGCCGCATGCAATATTATAGTCATCATCTAGTTTCGTGCCTAAGAAAAAGAATACTTAATATAGTATCTGTACAAATCCATTTCTGCACACCATAAGAGATCCAAAGACATACAAAGTTTTGAACTAAAGAATAAGTTGTTGTAGGCTAAGATTTTTGAAACCTGCTTTTAATATGGTTTCTCAAATGATTTGACCCCCACTTCTAGCCTACCATCCAACAATAGGAGCGAAAAGATGGTAAATAGGACAGGGGGATATGGGCCTGTTTAAAAGTAGTTCCTTGGGACAATTCTAATCTCTGTTGTCAGGATACCAGGAGTCCAGTTCAGTAGTTCAGTATAGCAAACACAGATCAGCAGCAGTGGCATGATCTAGCAGAAACCACCAGTCCTCTGCCAAATTGGCATGAGTCAGAAGAAGTGACAAGGACCATCCAGGGATGCCAGAAGTTCTCTGTCATGCTTCTCTCAATGAAGTGAAGATCAGCAAAGATGAAGATGAATAGGCAGGACCAATGAAGCATTGCAAAACTAGCTACACAGGCATACTGTCACTGTCAGTTGAGCTCTATTTATACTTTCACGTGTCCTCTTATGAATCTTACCTCAGCAAAACACCATGTGAGGCAGCCTCACCCTGTGAGTCTATATCAGCAAAACACTGTGTGAGTCTGTGTCATCTGACATATTCAGAAACTACCACTTCAAGTGGTACTTTTTAAAAGAGTATACAAGATGCAATCGAGCAGAAGAATGTAGGTTATCATTAAACTGTGGCTTCTCTCAGTCTCATCTGCGCCCACCTCTGTGACTTATGTGTGATTGAAGTGAAAAGGAAATAAGCACAAATTTAACACATTAATGGTGAAAAGGTACTACTGACTACTTCTTGCTCTAGCCATGCTAATTCATTCCTCCATTTTTGTATCTTTATTGAAAGTGTCTTTACAGTATATATAGAGAGTGTTGTAAGTGGTAGCAGTTGGGTCATGTAACAAAACAATGTATCCATCCAAATTATTGACAATTCTCATTTATTTAATTAAAATGTTATTTCTCATAGCTTATTTTAGGTTATTTTAAGATTAAAGTCTCTGAAGTTACAATTCGAAAGTGTGGGACATTTGTCTAATGGTCACCTACAGCTATTCACACAGGACACGTCACAAAGTAAGAATTTAGTAATTTATTGCTTTGTTAATGGTAAGGTTGATACTAAACTTCATCATAATTTATATAGGAAATAAAGTGGTGCTACATGTCCTTAATCCCAGCACTCAGGCGGCAGAGGCAGGCAGATCTCTTGTGCCGCCTAGTCTATGACCACAAAGAAAGATCCAGGACAATCTCTATCTTGAAAAACAAAGACAAAACAAACCAAAAATGAATAATGTCAATCACTTCATAAGCATATACTGTTCTCATTTGCTTATACTGACATAAAAAAGTACTAAGGATGGTATAGAGCACATATCAGCAATCTATATTTCATAGCTCTTGAGCATGAAGGTCTAAAATTAAGAAATCAGCTGAATTACTTCTTGCTAAGAAATTGGAAGTGTGTCTTCTAAGACTCTCTCTGTGGCTTGCCGATGGCCACACGGGTTCCTTTATCTTTTCTTCCCTATGTTTTAAAATATAATATTTTCATTATTTTCTTAAGAATGTCATACAATGTATTTTAATAATATTCACCTCTACTCCTCATCCTAACTCCTCTTTGATCCACTCCCTGCCTTCTTGCCCTCTCCCCTCTGTTTTAGATTTTAATAATGACAAAGCTCAATTTGTGCTATATGTGCATGAGTGTGGAGACAGCCACCAAAGTATGGGTCTCACTATTAAAAAAAAATGATTCACCCTCATCCACAGAGGTGGGAAGGACAGTTAATGTAAGAAGAAATAGACACTAGTGTGGCCTGTTATAATATTCTACTAAACTATATAGACAAACAAAAAAGATATGGAGAAGGGAAAGCTGGGTAGAGATATAAGATATCAAGATCACTCGATTGAATGTTGATTTCTTCTATTTGGAGTATCAAATGGTTGCGATGTACTCTGTGTTGATTTTTAACTTCCCATCACCCATTTGTGAGCTGTCAGCTTTCTTCATCTGTAGAGTTTTCTTGACTCTGTCCTGAGACTTGTGAACAGGTGAAGCAAACTACCTAGCATGGTTGCTGAGTTTCCCCATGGTTCAGAGTGGCTGGTGGCTGTACAGTGCGTGAAGCAATCCTAAGCACCTACATTTAGATCTTATCACTTCCCTTTTATCTATAAGAACCCAGACAGTAGGCTTGGCATCAGATTTTGGGAAACTCTTCTTTGAAATCTCTACAGACATGGCTTTTGTAGATTCCTTTTGGGAGTCGTTAGCCCCTTTTAGATTGAGTAGAATGTAACAGCATTGAGAAGTTCAGCGTGATGACAAAGAAATCTTGTGGTCCTGAGTGTAGAGTGCGTTTGTTGAGCTTTAATCAAATTGATTCTCAGACTGAAAAAGTAGCTGATGGAGCAGTATAATATTCTTGTTCTCTTACTTCCCCTTTCCCATTTTATAAGTACAGGAGTCATATCAGGTTAGAATCCTTCTTAATGACCTCATTTCCATGTGACTACCTCTCTGAAGATCCTATCTCAAAAGTTACACAGTGAAAGCACAGTGAAAGAGGAAAGAGGTGCTCCCAAATTCAGGTTGGGTGTTTTTGTGTGTGTGTGTGTGTGTGTGCTAATCTGTAGCACAAGTCTCTTAGGAAGATATCCAGAAGAGAAAGCAGTTTCTTCATGAGCCTCTTACTTTTCCCTCGAGTGCAGCATAGTAATCTTTTATACAGTGGCAATAATCCCATTATGATGCTCCATACTCAAAATGTAATGTAACTTGAATTAATCTGCAAAGCCCTAAAATCCAAATATCATTGCATAAGAATTTCAGGCTTCAACGTATGACTTCTGGGGGAATATAATTCAGCCCATAGCGAGAAAAATATCTCTTGACTTTTCAACATCTTGATTTTGCTTAGAATAGAGATTTTACATGCAACTTGGAAACTGATTAGCATACCTAGTTTTGATTCATAGACTCAGATATTCTGAGATAATTTTATCTGCAATAAAAGCACAAGGATAAGAGAGGCATATGATTTTCTATTAGGTTTTTTTTTTTACTAATGTATCAAATACGTTTACATTTTAGCCTTAGCATACAGAATATATTTGATTTTTGTGCAGAACTTTGTTCTTTGCGATGCACATAAGTAATAATTAAAGAATAACTAAACAGAAAAGTACAAGGTGTATATAGCAAATGCTTTTAGGCTATGTGTCCCTCCCCTACCAGTTATCATGATATAACAATTCCAAATGTCTCCTAATCTCTCTAGTCCATTCTTCAGTTCAAATGAGAAACTATAGGAAGTGGTGAGTCATGAAGTTGGCAATATCTTAAAGAGAAACACACTATATAGTTTATAAAAACTTCAATAAAAATACATGCAAAATAAATTCACCCTTTTATGCATAACCAAGATACCCTTTCTTGCTTCCTCCTTCATATGTTTCTGTGGACATTGTTTAATTCTATACCTGTAGGATGTTAGACAGCAGACATTTACAATAAAAAATAAGCATCTAATGTAGATTTTTACCTTTCGCCTTCCTTATACATTCTCATAAGTGTATCAAATATCAGTTATTATGTTTGTAAAATATCCTATTCCCATGGCCTCCCTGTAGTGGTTTCTACTTTTTTTTTAGGTGTTATTTTATATTACAATAGACTACTCAGCATAATTTTATCTGTCTGAGTTTATTTGATGCATGTTTCCTGAGATGATGCATGGCATGCTTTTTACATATCATGGGTCTGGGAGATGAATACCCAGCCCCAGTTTCTGTATCATACCTATAACTGCAATGCGAATGGTCTATGGGTAAAAAGGCCATCTGAAATGTGAGAACATGGACTGGAACAAAGATATAAATTCACCTAAATCCAACACAGTAAGAGTGAGAGTAAAGCAATAAACCATCCCTACAAAACGAATCTGGTATCTTGTTAGTCAAATGGATTTTTAAAACAGCCCTGTATTTGAAAGTTCTATTTTGAATGTTTGGTCTAAACATCATTTTTTTTTTCCATTTAAGGTCAGGGTAAATAGCATCATTTGAGAGAGAGATTTTTTACATTTTAAAAAGTAATTTTGTTGTAGCATTGTTTCAATGATGCAAGAGAAAAAAACAGGAAAAACCAATAGGCAGACAGATGCCCACACACATAGGAAGACAGACAGGCACAGATTATATATGATAGTAAATAGAGAAAATATGTAGGAATTTTGTTAAAATATTAATATATACTCCTTTGACAGTATATTCAGCAGTTCCTAAGATCTTTGGAAAATTATTTAATAAACTACACAAAACATTTATACTACTCATATGAATTATAAAGAGAAGACATATTATGTTTTGAAATATAGATGTTCTATCTCCCTATATAATATATTTACAGACATTGACTGAACATTAAAAAGACATATTGCAAGACAGAGTATTTTATGTGTTTCTGTATTTTGAAATTCGCTGATATGGATATGTAACACGTCTTCAATAGACGTGCAGAGAACATGTGAAAAATATCAGTATCACGGTTTCAAGGTGTGAAAGTATTATGTACTTCAATTCTAACAATACTTTAAAAAAAAATCGCTGCTTTTCAGTAGCTGTTCTGTTGCCACAGAGATGCCCTGCAGTTGCTGTGGCAACAAATGAATAACAATCCACACTTGTGTAGCACATCATGGCTCACACATTCCTTTCTCATGCAGCACCTCATCTGTGGTCAACAAAAACTCACCAAAGGTTCTGAAGGATGTTGACCCGGTGTCTGTTCCAGTTCACAGATGACAATTAGAGATGGAGGACACTCCCTAAAGGCTTCCAGTTATATCCTCAGTAACTTGAAGTGCTGATAAAAAATGTAAACCTTTCATGATTGCCACTGCATTTCAAAATAGGCTTCATTTCTCTCTTAGTATCTTTCTTTACTCATGTATTCATATTATTCAATGTCTTTTACAAATCTCTGGATATAATAAGGTAGAGTTGGCTAGTTTCCATCAGAAGGGAGGGACCAAGTGTCTTAAGGAGCTATTTAAGTCTTTGAACATACACTGTATACTCTTTTCACAGAGGCAAGGGAGTGGCAGCTTTGGCAGTTCCCATTAGACATTGTTCTGAACCTAAAGGCTTATGTATATTCCTGTTCTTAAATGCTTGACAAATGAGAGCTACTGCTGAATGCTATAGCAACTCTTCCAAAGATTTCCAAACTCTTTATTGAAGCAGGTCAGTGGATGTACACAGCAACCAGGATTTTTGCTGTTAAATACAGAAGCCATACAAACAAATTGTTAAGGCTTGAATGGGATGTGTCCGCCAACAGACTCCTGCGTATATAAGCTGTCAAGTTCTAGATGGTGGCTCTGCTTAAGTAGGTTGTGAAATCTTTTGCCTATGAGGTGAGGCCTCGTTGGCCAACTTAGGGCTCCATGGATAAGGCTTATGATTACAGCTCTTTCTGTCCTATGTGTATGTTCCCATTGTCATGCAACAGAAACCTGCTATAAAACTTCACCCTATGGAGCCATCTCTGTCATTTCTGACATGTGAAGATGGACTGGATCCCTTCAAGTTATAAAGACAATACAAATACTTCTATTTTTAAAGTTCTATTTTGAGAAAAATACAGAAACAAATGGACTATTTATATCTATATTGACTTTAAATGAACATGAATAAAACTGCATTGCCATCCTCGTGTGTAACTATTCTCAGCAGTAATACATATTCTGTAGGTATATTACAATATAGATCAAAGAAGGAATAATACTGCCATTGCTGAAAGTCCTAGTGATCAGGGTTAAATCCTTAGCAATAAAACCAAAGGGTAAGATTCAGACAAGAACAGTGTAATCTCAGCTCCTTAATGAATTACCAAATCTTCATTTTTTTTAATATGAAAAAGAATTAATGGTATCTTTTCTAAGGATTGTGTGGAGATTAGCTGAGATACATGCAATGAATATGTTAAAGTAAATTTAATGAATATGCAACAGGAAATGACAGCATTTTCCAGCTTGCTATGTAATTACACAGTATAAGTTCTCCAGGATCATCTTGAGCTCATATCTTGGTATATGCTTTAGTGAGAGATACTGAAATGGAGGGACCAAGGGAAAAAGTGATAGAAATATAGATAGATAGATAGATAGATAGATAGATAGATAGATAGATAGATATTCAAAACCATAATCAATATAACAATATAAAACTAGGGTTATCTACCGATTTTTTCTCAATTTTTAATTTCTATTCACTGTAAGATACAGTTTACCAAGTATACAATTACATGCTTCTAAACTGCATGAGACATAAGTCAGAGCTTCTATAAACTTCCTTGCTCTGGCTTCTTGTAAAATATAACACTGATCATATATTCACAAATACTCACCGAGTTCTTGCCTATTTTCAGGATCTCGTATCAGAATCTCCCTCTCTTGCCTAGAAGTTAGTTCAAGTGTCATGACTTCTTTTTTCATGAATTGATCCTGAAGAAAAATAATGTAACATTCTTAGTGCTTCAAAAAATTTCTGACAAACCCTTCCTTATAATATCAAATTTGTGAATGGTTTTAACAAACTCTACCCGTAAATAATGGACAGTAGTTTCTGGAACATTTTGTCACCTTGGAAATCCCAGATGTGTCTGTGGCCTTTTGTTTTCAGATATAAGGCTGTAACCAAACCTTCTGAGAAAGTGATTGACTTTATAAAATATTCTATATAATGAATTCATTTAAAATATCAAGTAAAACACAAATTATATTTGCATGAATTTAAGAGATATAAGCAAAGAATAGAAAAAGACACAGATAAATAAATTGTTCCATTAGGTGAAATCTGGTAAAACTTCTAAGTGGATAGATGCACACTAAATATGGCTCTTTCTTTACGATATAAACAGAAACTCCCACTAATACTTATGAGTTGCTAGTAATTAACACCACTAGGTAATGAATATTTTCAGATGTTATATCATGGCAAAAAAGACATTTATTTCATTATTACTTTGTCTATGCAGTTAGTTTTGTAAGATTCCAATTTTTGAGTTACATGTTAATGTGCTTTTATATTTTTAAATGTAGGATTCAGAGTTGCTATTATTTCCAGGCTTCTTTATGTCTCCAAAGGTTTTAAAGAAAGAACAGACCACAAGCAGCCTGAACAAAGAATGACTTATTTGGGTGACAGAAGAAGCATCCCTAGAGAAAACAGTTATTAATAATTGTAATTAATTCTGATATGGCAATATCCACAAAGATATGCAACAGTGAACTTAGTAATTTCTTTCCAGATAATTCTTCCTGACAAATAATTCATTTGGTTTTCTTAGATATGTTAATGAACTAAATAAAGTACCACAGATATACTCTTCAACTGATCTAAAAAATTAATGACTGTATCCAACAGTCCTACACACTAATCACTCATCAGATCTCACATAATATTTGCTTCTCATTTTTTTTCTCCCAACGTTTTTTTGCTGCAATTGCTGCATCTAACTGTGTAAACTTTGAAAACCTATAGCTTCTAAGTTAATGCAAGGACAATTGAATATGAGTATGGTTGGCTTCTGTTCTCTCTTTACATTTGGATATAACATGATGAATATGTATTAGACACTGTATTTCCAAAACATTGAAAGAAGAAAAGACTGAATGTTACATTCTCAGATAAAGTAGGATGTTTGTCTTGTACCTTTGTCCATTGCTTTTCATTGTTCTGTGATGGTATATTAGTATACAGCCCAGGCTTTGAACTCATGATCCTCCTGCTACACAGGCTGAGGTCCTGGATCACAGATGTGCTCCATCATGGTCCTTTTTGTATTTTGATGTATCTGGAATAAAAGACTTCCTGAAAGGAACACCACATAAGGAATCAGAAACTACACTTGAAATTTAATCTTCACTTCCATCTGGAAACAAGCATGGGGCAAATTAATGTGACCTCAAAATGTCTATTGTGATTCCTACAATATGATATAGTTATTTCTGTCTTAATAACTTACAAAACCTCGGTGATGTCCAAGTTTAAAAATATTAAAAATGAATTTAGTGTATAATACTATTTAAAAATACATCATACTTTAACAACAAACATGCTTTTATCCCATTGCTTGATATCAAAGTATGTTAAAAAAATAGCCCTAATTAGTATTTAATAATAAATGAGGTCAGTAAGTTTGACAGGTTTACTGGTATCGGTGATGCGTAATTTAAAGACATCTCCCTATCTAGGACTTTGATATTAGGCATTAGCTTTATTTTGACTTAACAAGTTTACTATATAGATATTACTAGACAACATTAAAAGGAAGCTTATATATAACATCTCCGTTTTCTTCCATAATTAATTGCTCTCATGAATCCCCAATTAATATGAATTTGAGCCCAGTAATTTTTTCTCTGTGACATCATTATTTATGACTTTCAAATATGTCTAAGTAATTTAAGAAAAATAATGGCTGCAGTGATTTTTAAAATTAACTTTTAGGAGTTAAGGAATGAGGAACTAATATCACTTTAATCTTCATTAGCACTTAAACAATGGATTTAAGTTCCTGTCTCTATTTTAAGAATCACTCTTATTCTTTCTGTCAAAGCACCTCATTCTGTACCTAGCCCATAGCTGTCACTCAGCCTATGTGTAGATCATTCCTCATGATGTGCCTGATCATTATCATGGCCACTGTTGCCTCTCTAATTTCCAAATGCTTCTAGAACCGGCATTTCTTTCCCCAGTGCCAGAGTTTCTTGAGTTTGCAAAATAAAATTCTTTTTAAAATAATTTATTGTAAAGAAATATGAACTATTTCAATATCAAAGCCAGAGGATGTGCTTATCTATAGATCATATTCAGTCTGAGGATTTTTTCTCTTGAAATCGATGATTCTTTTTTCTTTGATCAATATTCAATCATATCTAAAACTTCAACTTACTTTCATGTTCCAGTGGCTTGTTCTCATTTCATTAGTGGATATAAACAGTATTTTTTGACAGCAGACTAAACACTTTTATGTATTATGTGAAAGTTTATTCACTTAGAGAAGTAATTGACAGCCAATGCATGGTTGTATTTTTCTTCCTTTATGTTGGAAGAAGAAAGTAACTTTGTAGAGATATCATATGAAAATATTGTAGGATAATTCTCAAGAAATACTCAACTATACTAGACAAAATAATTTTCTGCTTGGGTATTGATGTTTTTAATGTCATTCACTATTACCTAATGCTGAGTGATTATAGTTATTTGATCCTGGATTTCATTATTTGTTATTGTGGGGTAGTTTCTAAATAAGTAAATAAGATATTATAATTACTGTCAGTGTCAGATAAAGTCAAGCTGTAGAACTGCAATTAAAATGTAGGAAAATCAGCTGCAATAAACTCATTTCCTTTTTACAGAGGAACACAGCTCTAATGACTTACAGCTAGTAAGGAAATATTGATGGAATTTAAAGTCATATACTCAAATATTTTTATTCTTTTAATTTGTTCTCTCATCATAAAATGATCATAAATAAATTACAGTTTTGATTGGTATCTATTTTCAGGAGGAATATCATTTATGACCTGTAGCAAAAAAAAATCTGTACCAGTACAGTTTGGTAATATTTGTTTTAGGTTTTCTTCGTATGAGCTTGGAGCCAAGTTACCAGTGCATTCTAATCTTTAAGGTGTTTAATGTATTATTCTAAAAATTTTGATACAAGACATTATTTATAAGTAGTGAATATTTCTTAGAGCTATTTGGGATACATCTAATAAAGAAGGAAGTTTTCTCTAGAGACAGTAATGCAAGAGTGAAATGGCAAAGCACAGTAGTCCCAGGACCTAGACTAGGAAAACATTCTGCCATCATTACAATCCTGTAGTAGAATTACACCCTATTTACCATACGGGAAACATAAACAAAACATACATGGCAATGTTTAGATAATAGAGACCATGTAGCCCCTAGCTACAACAATTTCCTATATATTTCAGATGTTCTATCAAAAGTAATAACAGACTGCGTGATTTTGTCTCCTAGCAACATCAGAAGTTTTAGCCATAAAATGTCACAAACATAAACATCAGCATGTGAGCTGAGCAAGGATGATTTCAATGAACATGCCAAACTGAAGAGAAAAAAAGGCCCACATGGCCTCAACCCTACACACACACACACACACACACACACACACACACAAACTGCAGACACCTGATTAAAGCCGGGAGGAGAAGAGATGGTCTTCTCTAGGGGAGCACAACAATTCATTGTCTATTGACAAATTGTTAGCCCTGAAAATATACATTATACAGATGTTATAACAACAGATTATATTTTTGTTATATAGGACAGAAATATGTATGCATATAAAATACATGTATGTGTGAAATAACAGGGAAGAAAGGCCAATGATGGTGGAGGAATGGTATTCTAGCAGCATGGCTATTCTGGCAAGGGGTCACATCTAAAGACCTAGTTTTGTGTAATATGCCTGGAGTATAGACACACAATTTTTACACACCTTTAGACTCAAACAGTGAAGATAAAGCTAGATTGTAGAGGAAGAGGCCAAATGTTTGAAAGTGATGTCTAATTAAGGGACAGACAGAGAAAGATTTGACAGAATGAGTCATAAATATGATATGCTCAGCTCTCAGGAGAACAGACAGGAAATAGAAGCTTATAAAGTGCAATGCAATGTACTAGAGTTCACTTCCGTTCAGTTCAGTCAGTTGAGGTGCTTGAGTTGAGTTATGTAGTCTCAGTTTGGTCAGTTAATTGAACGCAGTCCATGCAATCTTTTTTTTTTTTTAATGAATTAAGGCAGAGGCAATTGAAGCCAGAGAATAAGAAGGAACAAGAAGATTAGAACAACTTGCCAGAATTAGTTTGAAGCCAAGCAGAGAAATTCAGTGAGAAGCCAGAGAAGTCAGACTGAATCAGTCAGCTTCGAGAGGAGTTTGAGCCAGAAAAACTGAGTTGAATCACTAGCTAGACTTTAGAAGTAAACCTCCAAGATGATAGTTACATCTGGCAAATAAAAGTTACTGTTACAAATAACTTGAATGATTGTATGGAGGGGTATATGAGAGTACTTGGAAGGAGAAAAAGGGATTGAGAATTTTTTTAATGATAATAAAATCACAAAAATAACCAAATAATGATAATAATAAATAATATTGTGATAAATGAGATCTCAAGCTACTAGTTAATTTAAGAAATTTTCTTGCTCTTTGCAAGTTCAGCATTCCAGCTACTCATGAACATTAATATAGTCTCTAGTTTTCACCAAAAACATGTCAAATTTGTTCACTAGGGCCCAGTGAATACTTCATAATTACTTATGATTTCAGATTCCATAAATTAGTTTTCATTTATTTTATCCATTTATTCATTATAAGTCAATGCACAAAATACAAGTTCAATAAATTATTGAATCACTTCCTAAACAAATTCATCACTAGAAAGCATACAATAAAATATTGTATTATTATTTTAAAATGTATACATTTTTGATGGTCAAACCTACAAACTGACAAACAAAACATAAAAAAAAAAAATAAACCATCTGGATGCTCACAGCTAACCATTGAACTGATCACGGGGTTCCCAATGGAGGTGTTAAAGAGAATACTGAAGGAGCTGAAAGGGTTTGCAACCCCATGGGGAGAGTAATAATACCAACTAACCAGAGCTCCAGATCTAAACTACCAGCCTGGGAGCACATAAGGAGAGACCCATGGCTCCAGCTGTAAATGTAGGGGAGGAAGGGCCTTATTGGACATATGTGGGTGAGGAGATCCTTAGTCCCGGAAGGCTGGATGTCCCGGTGTGAGGGAATTTAAGGATGGGGAGGTGGGAGTGAGTGGGTTGGTGGGGGCACATCCTCATAGAAGCAGGAGGAGAGGAGATGGGATAGGGTTTTTTTGTGGGGTGGGGGAACATCTGAAATATAAATAAAATATCCAATAAAAAAGCAATAAATAAATAAATAAACCATCACAAGGTAAGAAAAATTATCAGCTTGACATTTTAAAAATACTATATTCACTAACTAAAGTTTAATTTTTAAAAAGTTAAAAAGACAAAGCAATTTAATAAATTAAAATATATAAACTGGGCAAGGGTGGCATATGACTTTAATTCCATCACTCCTGAGGCAAAGACAGGTGAGTTCCAGGCCAGCATATATAACTATTATATAGTAAGTTCCAGAACGTCCCAGGCTATATATCAAAAAAGGAAGCAAACAAACAAAAATCCCAAAAACAAACCAGTAAAACAAAAAAACCCCAAAACCCCAATCAAACCAACAAACAAAAAAACCTATATGAAAATATACAAATTCAACATACAATATCAGTTGTCTACACACTGAAAATACAGCAGTGAGCAATATAAACTAGAGCTAACTTATCAGTTAAATTAATCTCCGAAGGACATTCCCATAGAATGAGCACAAACTTTGAGAAAAGATAGTCAGTGTTTATGTATGGCATATCAGCCACCATATGAATATAGAAGTGATATTTTCACATTACTGATTACCAGTATATAAACGAATTAGGAGATTCAAGAGTTTAAGTCAAGATAAAATTGAGATACTTAATTAGATACTCAGGTAAAGAGGATGACACAGCACTTCCATTTGAAAATAAAACACGCAGGGTAATGGCCAAAATTGTTCACATAAAGTTCATCATCATCCATCTAAGCACATTGTAGTAACATAGAGGATAACTTAATGTTGAATTGACATTAAGACCAAATGAAGCAAAAACATCTGAGGCATAAAGATTAAGGAAAGGCATCAGAGAAAATAGCTAAACCACAAAGAAAGTATAAATAAGAAGAAAATTAGTAGACTCCAAATAAGAATATTCTTCAGGAAGGCATCTTGTAGTTCAGGTAAATCTTACATAGCTAATAAGAATGCTATTTACAAAAAAGATATATAACACAGAATGTGTAACTACATGAAGTAAAAGAATATAACATTTATTTTCAGAACTGCACTGGTGTATTAAGACAAAGGTTTAGAATGACACTGGCTTGACATCCTCAAATTTGAAGAGCAAGTCCAGGTAAGGAAGGAGGTAATTAAGAAAGTGTGAATCACAGTGCAGAATTTTAAAGTATGGAATGGTGGTTGAGGAAATGCATACATTAAATGTATAAAGGTGAAGGGAGCACTCATAGGAAAAGAAAGATTAGAAGTGGAAAACAAATTCAAAGAAAACTCATGAGTAATTAACTCAATAGAAGAAAAGAAAATAATATACAAACCAATAAATAAATCAGTCCGAATGAGAGTATCGGTGAATTTTAATGCTTAAACCCAGACTTATTAGCAGTATTAAATGCACACACAACAAGATAGGTTTCAAAATAGTTGTAGGCCTTTGTAGGTGGAAGAATGCCAGGCCACTGACCTCATTGGAGTCAGTATCAGATGATGTTCTGGAAAGAAGTTGTAGTTGGTGATGAAAGACAGCTTTATCACAGGGAAGTCTGTACCGGTTAGCACTTCATTGGGAGTATCTGCCTTGCAGCAAGAGTTACAATTTACTTTTGTTACTATTACATTTACAATAAAATTGAAAAGATGAAGGCATATAATTGTTTAAATGTATTTATTCTTTGTAAAGATCATAGACCATGAATCATGGACACACTGGTTTGAAACCATCAAAATCCTTGCTACATCCTAATAGGCTGTTTTGTGAGGGACCAAGGAAAAGTTCAGAAGCAATCCAAAAATAGTTGTTGAATTTGGTTTGCCAAACTTGATGAACCTAATTTCCCAAACTAAGTAAAACAGCCTGAGATAAGCTTTGAGAATACATTGTGTAGCATGTGGGTAGTCTTGAAATAATTTTAAAAGAGCAAAGTCATTATTTAGAATGTAGCTTACAACTTTAAAAAATAAACAGAAGGAGCATTGTATAAGAAATTATAGGAGTAGGAGCACATAGTTTTATTATTTATGAGTCTTGTGATATGATGTCCAACAGGGTTGGGGAACAATGGTAAGAGATGAGGTCAGACATATGGCTAGGCTCAGTTAATGGCAACTTTATAAAGTATACAAAAGATTAGGATCTTTAAGTGAAATAAAATTTCGAGCCCCAGTAGTAATAGGAGTTACACCGTTTAGGGTTCTCTCTCTCTCTCTCTCTCTCTCTCTCTCTCTCTCTCTCTCTGTTTTTCTCTCTCTCCTATATGACAAATATGCTTTATGGTTGAGTTTCAGGATACATACAAGGCTATTAGGAAAATCTTGGAGAGAAATGGTAGGGCCATGATTTTTTTTTAGCATTTGAGGTTGATAGAAGTGGCCAGATTCTTGTTGTATTGTGAAAACAAAATCAGAGGAGAAATAAAACCAAAAACAAGATAAAATCAATAAAATACAAGCAACAAAGTTAAATGTTTCTCCTGACATTCCATCACTGTTGTACCACTCGCAAGAAAGACAGAGGAATAGTCTGACATTTGTATCAATATACTATTTTTTATTTGAATGTCCTATTCAAATGATCCTCTTGAATAAAGATGTCACTCAATACACATTTTGACTTTAGAAACACCAATATACTATCTACTTCAAAGAAAAGGTTCAAAACAGAAAAATTTAGAAAAAACTTCTGTGAGGGATTTTTAATGTTTTTAACTTAGTTTATTTATTAGTAAGATCTTAGCAATGTACTTCCCTGCTGCAAATCTTTCAGTATTTATCCTCTTCCAATCCAGTCTTTCAAATGTTCCTAGGAATTCTGTAGAAGGGTCTAAATCAGTCAGTCTTTCCTTTGTGCCTCAGCAGCAGAATTCAGACATTATTGACATTATTCAGACATATTGGATATATTACCCCAGCATAACGTATCTCTGAGCCCCTGGGAATAGTCAACTTGTTCCTTGAGAGATCTACTTGTATTTATTCTCCAAGTTTAACAGAATAGTGTTTCTTGTGTTTTCTACCAGGTTTTGAAATATTCTGCAACCAAACCCTTAATTCCTCTTCAAAGAATCCTTCTACTTTTATGCCATCTGTCATCAGGGATTTGCTTTCCACTGATGGCCATTGCTCAACATGATTAAATAAAAGGCAAGAATTATGTTTTTAGGCTGCATTCAAACTCTTTCTTTTTCTACAATTATAAGAACTCTCCACTCCTTTTAGACTTAAAAAAAAGTAAAATGTTCTTATTAGTCTAGGCTTAGCTGTGGGGTGAGATAGTGAGAGGCAGTGTGTTGTGTTTTCATCATAGTTCTGTGAAGCACTTCTCTTAAAAGACTTCATAATTGTTGTCAACTTCCTTTTTTGTCTTTAGAAAAATATGGGCTAGGGACAGCCTGATATTTTAACCTTCTCCTCTACCTCTTAGCCACCCATAGTATTACTTTTGCATAGCTGATTACAGGCACTTGATTTAAAGGAGCTTGTCAGCATCAGTTTTTAATTCTTTCATTCTTGCCAGATTTCTGAGCTGTGGGAAGAACAAGCCACGTTACATGTCTGCCTTGCTCCTCAACATCCAATAATGATCTGTGTTTTGTGCTCATATATTAATTTCTTAGTTTGTGTTTTAACATCTAGATTCATGTAGTTCAAGCTTGCTTGGAACTTTCTATGTAGGTAAGGATGACTTTGAACTCCTCATCTTCTAGCATCTACCTTCTAAGTACTAGGATTACAGGCATGTGCCACCACCACCACCACCAGGACTCACAATGAACAGTTAATAGGCACAAAATTATCTCTTCTACCTATAATAGATAAAATAGTAAGTTAGCATCATATTTAAAAAAGAGTTGCTGGTTTTCTCAGGAAAAAAAATCAATTCTGAAACATTATTTAAATTGCTAATTAAATCATTGAGAAACTCATTTAGAAAATATTTTCTTATGGGAAAATTCAGTAGAAAGAAGCATGGAATTATTTTCTATCTTATGATATTAGATTATGTAAATATAGTTCTTCATCTATTTTGAAAACAATTATAGATTTATCTTGCTGTATTTACTTTGTAGAGAAAAAATGAAGCAGAATTTTTTTGTTTCTTAGGAGACTCAGTTGTGTCATGTGATTTTTTTTTCTGGGAGCTGTCTTCTGAGATGATGTTTTGCTGAAACACACACATGAGAGAATACTTGCTGAAGCAGACACTTGAAAGGACTCATGATGTTTGGAAAGAGTATAAGTAGAACCCAACAGACAATGATTGATTTACCCTGGCATTGATTTACCTTGCAACATTTCACTGGTCTTTGCTGACGACACTCTTTCATTAGTATGCCTTCTAAGGCTTTGTTAGTCTTCACTGATCTTTACTTGCCCTGACCTCATAGAGAAAATTTCACCAAAGATTTCTTCTTGTGGTGGTATGATGGCTGCTTCCTACTACTTCCTTGGACTTGGTAGAGCCTCTCAGTTACTTCTGGATCAATCCACTGCTATTGATTTCTGTTT
The DNA here is from genome assembly GCF_004785775.1 of Grammomys surdaster. NCBI lineage: Eukaryota > Metazoa > Chordata > Mammalia > Rodentia > Muridae > Grammomys > Grammomys surdaster. The sequence goes on from NW_021604608.1 coordinate 3,365,774, forward strand.
ACCAATTGGACTGGACTGCTGCTACTGATTCGTGTTTTATGTTGAATGGCTGATATCCTGACAAGGAAGATTTCAATTGCTCCAAAGAACTACTTCTAAACAGGTCTACCCTGCTCTTCTCTTATTAACCATCCTTCTCTCCTATCTTTGCTCAATGAGCTGGAAACGATGTTGAAGTGTTTAAGAACCCTTATTAAAGCAGGATTTGAAATTCTAAGCTTACAAGAACAAGTATGATTGAATTCAGCATTTTGTCCTCAAATTATAGTCATTGGCAAAGTAAATATCAAAATACTTTTCTTTAATTAACTCCACAGTCTTGGGGTTACTATGTTGGTCCTCTTAAGTGTGAAGCTCAGATATTTCTGGGTGCTTCTACTTTAATATGTTAGTAGTGACTGACTGGTTGGAGGTAAGACTTTGCTCTAGTTTGATTCTAGTTCAAAATATAATCTCCTAATAGCTGTTTGTTTTGTTGTGTAAATTTTTGACATTTGAGCTTTCCACCTTATCTGCTTTTTGAGTTCCTGCATATCAATCACCAAAGGTTAAGGTGCTTAAAATCACATGAATATATCGTTTCAGTTTCTGTAGGTCAAGCTTCTGCTGGATCCTCTCTCTACATGGAGATGAACAAAGCTGCCAATCAATGGTGGCTGGCCAGCTGTCTTCTCTGAGAGATGAAAGATTGGCTTTCCTATGGCAGGCATCACATGGCGCACAGAACTTCACTCCTGTCTGCTGTAGAACTGATGATTTCAGAGACCAACCTAGTCTCTTGGAAGCTACCTACAGATTTTGCCACAGGGAGCCTATTAATATGAGAGAGAGAGAAAAAAAAGGAGAGAGAGAGAGAGAGACAGAGAGAGAGAGAGAGAGAGAGAGAGAGAGAGAGAGAGAGAGAGAGGGAGAGAGAGAGACAGAGAGAGAGAGAGAGAGAGAGAGAGAGAGAGAGAGAGAGAGAACACCAAGGAGAAACAGGAACAGAGAAAGATAAAAAGACAGAGTAGAAACTTCTAGGTAAATGACTTCAGATGTAGTCACCTACCTAGAATCTCTTAAAGCCTGCTATGTTGTCAAAGCAAGTCAGGTTTAGCCCACAGTCAAGACAGGATCACATAACAGTTTTATCAACTCCATGAAACAGTGACAAAACAGTTATCTTTTAAGGAGTTGTTGTTTATATAAGCAAAGCGATAGTTTTTTTTGTTTTGTTTTGTTTTTTAACATCTTAACTGAAATCTTCCGAGCCATGGCTCCACGAGTCTTCCCCTCCACTTCCTACCTGCCTCTTTTCAATTCATGTCATTTTTTTTGTGTCTCTTCAGCAATGTGCAGGTCTCCCATGGATAACAACCAAATACGGTATATTAACTTACAATAAGACTAGACACCTCCCTTCATATTAAGGCTGGACAAGACAAACCAGTAGGAGGAAAAGAGTCCCAAAACGAGGCAAAAGAGTCAGAAACAGTTCCTGCTCCACTGTTAGGAGTCCCACAAAAAAAGCCAAACTAGGTACACAAATGTAACATATATACAGATATGCAGAGGGCATAGGTCAGTCCCCTGCCCACTCCCTGATTGTCAAGAGCCTATTCCTGACAGTGCCTAGATAGCCATGACCCAAAGGCTAAATAGTCCAGAAACTAGAATAGAACCAAACAAAACTGGCAAAAGTATCAATGAAATGATTCCTAATAATCATCGCATATATTCATAGATTGGTGCCTAGACAAATGATCAGAATCAGAGAGGTTTCATCCAGCAAATGATGGAAACACATGCAGAAACCCACAGCCAAGTACTGGACAGAGCTTATGGGATCCTGTAGATAAGGGAGAAGGAAGGATTGTAGAAGCTAGAGGGGACAAGGACACCATTAGAAAACCCATGGAATTAACTTGGCTCAGAAGTGTTTTTAAAACAATTATCAATCATTCAATTTTAGCAAATGAAGTGACATAGGAGATAGATGCTGGCATGAAAGCCTACTAGCTTAAAGAGGCAGAAAAAGCACCCAGCTCACACCTTCCTTCCAGAAAGAAAAAGTCAATTTTGCCTTTTCACATTCTTAAAAACCCCTCAAACTGAATATCCTTCCGTTCTTACTGCCTATGTATCTTTCTCTGTCCTTTTGACTTCCTCCTACTTTTTGTGGTATTATCCTATGTTCACTCCCTGTCAACTGGTTGCTTGCTCCACCTTTTGACCTATGGTTGACTTTATAATAAACAGAAGGCTCTTGGATGTGTGCTCAAACTGAGCTACACCACAACTAAAAATATGGTTTTCTTGTTCACAATCTCACAAAGCATGTTCAAATAAAACACTCTTGAATGAGAGAGGTGTGCTAGGGCGGAGTCACATTACAACTAGAGACAGAGTTTTCCAGTACACAATCTCTGGGTTCACAGTGTGAACAGATATCCTACAACACAGGTGCTCACAGAGACTAACCATCAGAAGTGGTGTCTTTAGATAGCATAATTCTTCTTGGTCTCACAATAGTCACTTAAAAATATCAGTGATCTAGTAGAACTAAAGCATGTTTAGGATAGGCTTATAGCAAATAAGTAGTGACCCCTCTTCACAGACAAAGCAAATCTTGCTTTTCTTTTTGCCTCCTGTAAACATAGCTGGTGTTTTATAATAACACAACAAACCCTCCATTTTTACTTATAGCTGCACCTGGGAAAAAAGAATAGTTTCATTCTGCTACTAAGAATGGAAGCCATGAGCAAAATCAGGTCAGGAGAGGAGATGATTTCTGGTCAATTCTGTAGTCCATATGAGCTACCTACTCTTTTCATCCATTTATTCACTGGATGTTCATTGAGCAATATAATGTACAAATAAATTCAGCAGGAAAGATGACTTGATATGAGACTGATGTAGGAGAAAAGTCTGCATGAGGCTAACATGTAATAATATTACTGAGTTCCTAAAATTAATCTTGAAGTTCCCATTAGAATGCCTAAGAACAGCAAATTCTACATCTGGCTTGAGGAGATAAGGGGGTTAGGGATGGTGGGAGAACATTTCACAGCAGGTATAATACAATTGTTTTAGGAGAAAGTGTAAATGCTTCTAGAGATGGTATAGCAGTTTGGTTAGCAAACAGCATGGAGAAAGGAGAAAACAATTCAGGAAATACATACAGCATATAATATACTGGAACTGCATGCAGTTAGATTTTGTATTTTCTTAAAAATGGGTTAACTAATTCCTTCTTAGAACTCAAGAATTCATTTAGCAGAACTTAAAAACATATTGAAAACAGCTAACCTAAAAATGTTAGGGAAGGGAGAAAATAGATGGCTTTGTTCCATATTCTTATTTGAGATTGACTTTATAAGTTGATTTTCTAAGGTATTTTTAGACATTTTGGGGTAATAGAAAGACTATTATCTAAAAACATTGGCAAGCACCAAGTTTATACTTTAAAATGTAATTGCAATGGAATGTGTGTATTTACAGCTGACTTTGACTTTCTTACAGTTATTTAATAAGACAAGTTTGCAAGACTGCTCTTGTGAGCCAGGAGCCTGTAAGTTCTCTGGGGTCTAATTATCTCTTGATAATCTTGCCCCTTGATGACATCTGTATTGCTATTCTAAAACACGCTTATTTTGGAAAAGGACATATATTTTGTCGTGTAATGCCATTAAACTGTCAGTCCTGAGTGTTAACAGCAATTTGCTCAAAGAGCTTTCAGAGAAGATTAGCTCAGGCCTTAGCCTCCTATGTGGCTTATCAGACAATCTTAGAAGTTCAAAGTTGTGTTTATCACAGCTACTTTTGTTTGTCTTTGAAAAGGAAGCCTTGCAGTTTTAGAACCTGGCTTTGATTTCTCTGAGTGGTGCTGTTTACATTTTAATCTATTAAAATTTTCATGAAAGCAAGAAACCACTTATGCTGATATATCAAAGACCTAACACGAGGAAGGCATAGGGATATCATCCAAGTACAGCTGCTCATATTTAAGATCAATACTTATATTTTTGGTGAATTTATGAAAATTATTAACTTAATAAATACACAGAGAGTGAAAGATAAGAGACAAACAACAATGAAAGTTAGGTAGAGCAGGCATGCAAAAGAAGTATTTATTGATAATTTTCTGTGTTTAAGAATTGACTCAGATAGTTTAAAACCTTTCTTTTTTTTAATGAAGAAACAAAGAGAATAAGGAAATCCAAGCATTGGGGAAAAGATAATTTAGACAAACAAAACAAAAGAACAAAACTTTTATTTATGTGCAAAATTTGCTGTCTAAATGCTGGGAGAAAAAAATAGTTTTGTCAATGAAAATTAAACTACACAATACCAAGAATAAATAATAAACTTCAAATAACCTTTTAAATAGCAATCCAATCAACAATACAGGAAGATTTCGATTTTGCTGATATTGGGATGAGAGAGGCATATCTAAACATGCCATTCAGCATTGTCATTATAAATAGAAGAAAGTATATTTAAGCATCATTTTTTTTTTTACAAAGTACTACAATGTGAAAAGACGTAAACAATGTGAAACTTTCATAATGCTGATGTACTTCCATGCAGTCTGCCTGCAAAGCACAACAACTGGGCCCAGCTACTCAGATTAACTGCAGCTGAAATGGGACGAGGACTTTCATTATCACAAAGAATAGGAAAAGAGATTTTCTTCAGAATGAGCCATTCCCTGCAAGTAAGAGAAACAGTATCATTCCATCACCTCTTCCTGTTCAAGGAGATATGCCATGATAGACCTTTATAAAATACAAAGAACTTAAGAAAGAAATTTCACACAGATCTGTAGATACAATCAAAAATAAAGGACAATCCATGCGTAAAGACTGAGTATTAGGACATGTAAGTCAGTGTGTATCACATCTTGATTGAATATATGTTGCGATTTCAATTTAAGATTGTGTTTAAAAGACTAGTTCTTGTTTTATTCGAGGAGAGCATTTGTGAAAGACAGATAGAGCTTGAAATTGGGTGGACAAGGAGGTGAGTAGGATATTTAAGGAGTTATGGGGAGGAAAATATGATCAATTATGTTGTATAAACATTTAAAATGTAAATAAATAATCAATAAGAAAAAAATAAAATATGAAAGTGCAAAAAATTTAAATATAAACAAAAAATGAAAGAAAAATGTTGGTTCTCGTTCTGTAGAGAATGGCTTATGAACACTTCAACTCCAGATCCAGGAAATCTATAGCCTTGCTTGGCTTTCATGGGCCCCTACACTGCAATGCATATACACACACACAGTCACACATTCAAGCATCATTTTGTTAATTAATTAAAAAGTATTTAAATAATTAATATGCACATATTTATTACTTCTTTAGAAATATCACATTTATTTCTAGTATTTTCTGTTATATTTGTATCAATATATTTGTACATATTATTTTGTCTTTATATAATTTTATTATAATTTGTATATAGAAATTATATAAGAATAAATTACACAAACTTATGTGGTTTATAAATATTATAACTAATTATTAAGTGTAAATGATTAGTTATGATTATTATTAAACATGTAATTATATATAATAATTAAAATAATGAAACTTTAAAATTTTGGTTCATTTTTATTATTAATGCATCAGTAGAGGGTGAAGGAAGTAAATTAAGAACAATAGCAGAACAAGTAAAATAGTAATGGTTAATAAGCTAATAAGAAATCAATGAAAAGTAAAAAGAAATGGAAATAATAAAAGAGTTAATTCTAAATTAAATTTACATGATATAATTCAATGAGAATTTTCAGCTGCTTACTTTTCTTGAAAGTAGACAAAAATTATTTGAAGTAATGTAGAATGTTTAAAGCATAATCTAACATATATGTATGTATGTATATATATATATGTTATATATATAAAAATTAAAAAGGATGAAAGTATGTATGTGGGATGAGATTTTTTGAACCTACTTCTGATCAATGTTCACAAATGCTTCAATCCCAGGTTCTAGCCCACTGTTCAAAGGTAAGGGAGAATAGATGGTAAATAGGACAAGGGGATGTCGACTTATTTAGAAGTAGTTCCTGTTTGTCAGGATATGAACAGTCCACTTCAATGGACTGGACACCCAAAACAAATCAGCAATGCTTGTAAGATCCAGCAGAAACAGCCAGGCCTCCATAGAAATAGCAAGAGTCAGTGGGAGTTACCAGGACCAGTAGGGATGCCAGGAGAAATTCTCTGCTGTGCTTCTAGTACTGAAATGAACATCAGCCAAGAGGAAGACAGGCGATAAATGAAGCTCTCCAAAGCTAACTATGTAAGCATGCTGTAGCTGTCTGTTGAATTCTATTTATACTCCCCCAAATATCACATGTCCTCGCACTGGTCTTGCCTTAGTAATACATCATGTGAGTCTGTATCAACAAAACACCATATGAGTCTATATCACTTGACATATCTCTAAACTTCCAATAATAAGAAAGAGTAAGATCTTTTACATCAAAACACACAGAGGCAAATACTGAAAGAACAATCAGAGTAGTAGAAGAGATTACAATTGAAAACCCAATATACATTTGTATTAGGTAAAGAGGATTGGTGGAGAGAAGGGGGGGTGGGATGGAAAGACAGAATTTGACAAAGGTCAATTATTACCTCTCAAAAAAATAATTAGTATCAGTTAAATAAGGTTAAAATGCTGTATTATCCATCATAAAGCAAAAGAGAAAACTGTTATGTTTCCCTATGTACAAAAACATAATGAAGTAAGAAACTGACAAGAGATGACTTTACTCAACATGGTCCAACTGCTCCGGAGGCTTTATAGAAGAGACTGATGTGAATACACACACACACTATGCTCAATAGTAGTCTTCCATTCTTCTTCACTGTTTAAGGATGAATGACATGTGTGGTGCTAATTCTATAATCTAAATAGCTGTAAAAGTTTTTCTCTAAGGGTACACTTATTCCTTATAATCCCTGAAGGACATTGATCCATCTCTCATTAGCATTTAGATATGCTAAATAAAAAATAAATAACATATTCTTATTAATCAGAAGTCATGTTCTGTTGTTCAGTGAGATGTGTAGTCTTTTGTGTTGGCCTATATCCTCATTAGGGTTTCTATTGATATGATGAAACACCATGACCAAAAGAAAGCTCAGGGAGAAAATGGTTTATTTCCCTTACACTTCTACATTGTAATCTATTATTTTCAAAAGTCAGGACAGGAACGCAAGGAGGGATGGAACCTAGAGACAGGAGTTGCTGCAGAAGGCAAGGATGGATATTACTTAATGGATTGATTTCCATGACCTGCTCCGCCTACTTTCTTACATGGAATGCAGCACCATCAGTTCACGGATAGCTCCACCTAAAATAGGCTGGACCCTCCCTGATCATTCGCTACTTAGGAAAATGCTTTACAACCGGATCTTATGGATATATCCTCTCAATTGAGATCCCTTCCTTCCAGATAACCCTAGTTTGGGTCAAATTGACATAAAATTAACCAGCAAAGTCCATGCCATTTTTTAAGCTTTATTATGTTTCAAGTACTGTTACAGTTAATAAAATATCAGCCTTGAAATTATATACATACAAACAGCATTATCCAGACTGACCAGGTTTTGTTATATATTCATGAACATGTATGTTTAACAGCAATTACAGAAGTAGGGGCTAAAATATGGACCTTAAAATAATTGATTTTTTTTTAAATTGAAAAAACTCTTGCAATATATATATTCTATTCTGGATCTCTTCCCAAATCCTACCTATCTACCCAATCATCCAATTCATTGACATTTTTCTTGCTTTTGTTTAAAAAAAGGAAACTATGTAAAGCAAATAAATAATAATTATTATTAGAATAATAATAATAATAATCAGAAAGAACACAAGATACTCCCATACATACAAAAACAAAACCTTTAAAAACATATAATGTACAAAGAAAAGATCACTAAGATTTTAAAAAAATGGCCAAACAAAACAATAATCTCTCACACACATACACACAATTTGTAAAAATTGAGGGTGTTTTTTGGTATTGGCCATTGGCCATCTACTGTTGGGTATGGGGCCTATTCTTTTATTCCTTTTTCATTGGATATTTTATTCATTTACATTTCAAATGCTATCCCCTTTCCAGGTTTTTCTTCCGGAATCCACCCATCTTATTCCTTTCCCCCTGCTTCTATGAGGGTGCTCCCTTATCCACCAATCTATTCCTGCCTCCCGGCCCTGGCATTCCCCTACACTGGGGCATCAAGCTTTCACAGGACCAAGGACCTGAACTCCCACTGATGTCCAACAAGGCCATCCTCTGCTACATACACGGCTGGAGCTATGGGTCACTCCATGTGTACTCTTTGGTTGGTGGTCTAGACCCCAGGAGCTCGCAGGGCTGGTAGAGGTTCTGGCTGGCTGATACTGTTACTCCCCCATGGGGTTACAAACCCCTTCTGCTCCTTCAGTTCTTTCTCTAACTCCTCCATTGGGGTCCCTATGCTCAATCCAATGGTTGGCTGCGAGCATTTGCCTCTGTATTTGTCAGGCTCTGGCAGAGCCTCTCAGGAGACAGCTATATCAGGCTTCTATCAGCAAACACTTCTTGGCTTCCACTATAGCATCTTGGCAACTCTACAGCATCCACTATAGTGTTGACTGGCAATACTGCAATTGTTGCATCTATAACGTAACACACAGAATTCCGTCCAGTGTGAGATACTACTGATGGTAAGAGAGCGCATGAACTTATGTACAGCTAAGTCGGAAAGTCCATGTTAATAAAGCCGTCTCACAGATACAACACCATCCATTTTAAGGCACCTTGAGTTTTCAGAAATATTAATAGGCTAAAATGTTCATGTTTCCACAAATAGTATTAATTGCTGCTAATATTCAATATCAGGAACTTATCCAGCTTTCCTTATTAAGTGTGACGTCTGCCCTTAACTGGATCATGAAGATGCTAACATTACATATAGATGCACATATAAAAGACAATCACACACTACAATGTGATCATAAACCTTATCTTGAATACATGTCCATTATTTTCAGCATGTATAAAATAATACTATCAATTTAAACCTATATCAATGATTATATTTACTTTATAATCGACATTCTTCTAAAAGAACTGAACTTTTTTTAAGAAAAAAGTGTTCCTTCAGTCATGTAACTTATCACTATATCTTCTTTAATAATTCAAATAACTCGTTTAAAATTTTTTCTAATTGTACTGTTAGTCTTATAAGCATGAGGTCTCCCATTTGGAATCATATGTCATTCTCAGGCTAAACTTTCTTTGGGTCTACAGTTATTTTTTTCTATTACATCTTGTTCAGATGAGGTTTTGCTGTCATGGGATCCTGTTCCCCTTACCCCCAAGAGTTTTTGGAGATGTTCTTAAGACAAGCCTTCACATTTGTCTTAGCAAAATCCCTAGAGGGATTTCTATTTTCAGACCAATTTTAGATTAGCGTGTAGACTTGTGGTTTCCACAATGTATGATATATTTGAGGCTCCACAATCATGTGTGGTTTTCTGGATATTCTGAGTCCATAGGATAATGATTTTCATTAGTGGCTCAGAATCCATAGCTGGTAACTGAGTACTTTTGTATTCCAATAAGGGGAAAAATAAGTGTCATTGTATAGTACATAATACAAGGTTATCATGTCAGATTCCCTTAATACTTGATGCTGTGCACTCTGCACTCTTGTTTACATTATACTCATTTAACCAGCCCATAGTATCACTGAAATATGATAAATGTAGCAACACAATTGGCCCCTAAATCATCCTAGTACTTTTCCTCTTGTAAGACTTCATACCCAGAGTAAGACTGACATTCATGTCATTGATTGTTCAACTACTAAACATCTGCCCACATATTCTGAACATAGCAAGGCAGATATTTCTTTTAACATTCTAAATTGTTTAATATATATATTTCCTTTTTAAATTTAAATATTTATTTACTTCTAGAAATTTTCATAAATGTTTTACTGGCTGGTCTCCTGCCAATTTGACATGAGCTAGAGTCATCAGAGAGGAAGGACCCTCAATCAAAGGAATACCTCCAGAAAATCCAGCTGTAAGGCACTTCATCAATTAGTAATCTCAGCTGGTGGTCTTGGGTTCCATAAAAAAGAGGGCTGCCCTATCCAGGGGAAGCAATAAGTAAACAGTAGCACTCTATGGCCTCTGCATCAACTCTTGCCTCTTCTTTGGGTTCCTGTCCTGACTTCTATCAGTGATAAACATCAAAATAGAAGTGCAGTGTAGTCCAAATAAACATTTTCCTCCCCCAACTTGTTTTTTGGCCATGATATTTCATTGCAGCAAGAATACGCCCAACTAAAATGTGTATTAATTGTGTTTTATGACATCCTCTTCTCACTCTCTTTCTCAAACTCCCCACAAACTCTACCAAATCTCTATCTCAACCTCATGATCCCTTTAGGGTTATATATTCATACATAGATGACTATTGACGTCTAATCAGTGCCTCCCTCCCAGATTGACTTCTTCCACTTCTACCTTAGCTATCATTTTCTACATTCTCTCTTAATCTTCGATTACTTTCCATTTTGAAAATTGTAATTGTCTTTAGATACTTTCAAATAAACATTTCAGTGATCCCTGTGAATATTTGAGATAAGGTATTTGCATTCAGCATGATCAATGCAAGCTAATTCTGCACAAACACATTTTTTCTTTAATTTATTGCCTGGAGGCAATAGGGCTGTAATTTAAGGAAGCATTCTGGATATTTTTAAACTATATTGAATAAAAAAAGTTTTGTTATTTTTGGAACTTACAATATTGCATCTTAAAGAGGTAATGAGATTTTGATATTTCATCAAAATTAAACTGAGATAATTTCTATGGATATTCTCTGCAGTTTTTTTTTAATTGTTTGGAATAAAGATGTGGGTTTCTTAGCTTTTACCCAATCCTTGCAGAATGATCATAGGAGAACTCAATTAATTATTTGTTCATTTACAATCGTATTTCATCTCTTTTGTATTTCTTTACAATTTTTGAATAATTAAGTAGGCACATTATATGACAGGCAGTAACTAAATGTATTTTACTATTGGAGATATTTTTTGGTTCTCTCACTTTCTGTATGAAAATTTAAAAGATGGAAAGTTTTACACTCTCTTTTGCTTTTCCTGGAACTTATTGTTTCTCATTAGGTTGGTAGAAAAAAATATTGTATTTTCACTTTACTATCATTTCAAGAAAAGGCTTACTAACTGTGCATAGCAAAATCTAATACATATTTTTCTCAAAAACAAATGTTATTGATTTGTTGTTGTTTTTATTCTCTCTTTTCTTCCTCCTTGATGTCCTCTCATGCTCCCGGTTTATTCAAATCAGAGAAATGTATGTGCCCAAATAAGTAATTGCTTAACACTTAATGTGTTTATATATATATACATATATATATATATACATACATACATACATTTATATACATTCATATATATACATATATACATACATATACACACATATATATGCACATATATATGTATATATGTGTATACACACACACACACACACATACTTATGTCTTAGTTAGGGTTTTACTGCTGTGAACAGACCCTATGACCAAGGCAACTCTTATAAGGACAACATTTAATTGGGTCTGGCTTACAGGCTAACGGGTTTAGTCCATTATCATCATGGGAGGAGCATGGCAGCATCCAGGCAGGTATAGTACCGGCAGATATGAGAGTTCTATATCTTCACCTGAAGGCTGCTAGAGGAAGACTGGCTTCCAGACTACTAGGCTGAGGGTATTAAAGTTCACTCCCACAGTGACACACCTACTCTAACAAGGCCACACCTTCAGCAACAAAGACACATCTACTCAAACAAGCCCATACCTACTCCAACAAGGCTGTACCTCCAAATAGTGCCACTCCCTGGGCCAAGCATATACTAACCATTATAATATACATATAGCTTGATCACATTGTGTAGTAAAATCATGTTCTTTTTAAAATCTAGAAATATGCACTTCCTTAAAGATAATGACTTGAAACATTTCAAACGAGTGTTCCTATCTTCATGTACCTCTGACACTGGCTATCTTTTGAAAAGTAATGAACAAACCTCTGAGAAGCTGGTATATTTGAGCACCTTATACAGTGATCAGTGATCTCGGCCTATTGAATGCAGTCTGTCAGTCATGAGATCAATATGTCAAGGTAGGAAAAATTATGCCAATTTTAGAAGTAAGAATATCAGGGTTTCTAAGACATATACTAGAATAATCAAGTTCCCATAGCTTCGACTTAACTGCCTTGGGGTTTGGACATATGTTTTCAATACTCTAAATGTGCCCTTTTTCATCACAAATCAAGCTGTCTGTAAATTAGTTATCACTCCATTTATTTCTGAGCCTAGCCCACTTGGATGAGAAAACTTTATCGTTCTATTTCTTTTCATGAGAGGAATATTCTCATCTCTTCACTGCTAACTTGATCCTCTATTGAAAAATAGTAAGTGCAAACTCTTTAAATTAGGACACTGCAACCACATATTACTCCCAGGTTCTACTCCACTGGTTAGACTGTAGATCAGGTTTTCCACATTAATCATCTTATGCTGGCATAGCCCTCCTGCCTAAACTGATTGGATGAGCTTTTTTTTTTTTGGCAATATCTTACTATAACATTTTGTTCCTCTATGAGCCATGGTTTTGTACACATTTGACATGTTTGTTTAATATGATGAGGAATTCCTTGGAATCTACATTGTCTCGCTCTTAATGAAATTATTTCTTCTGTGGTGTCATTTTCTTTTGCACAATTAACAGTTTTCCATCTATTTAAGAACTTGAAATCAAAAGCTCAAAGTCAAGTTTAGATCACTAAGATGATTGGTTAACAATCGCAATATTCAGGAACACATTCTTCTTTCAATGATAACACTCTCCACAGTAGAATTTACTAGTCCCAACACTCCATATGTCCACCTCTCTCTTTTAGGAAAACAACAAATTAGAACAATTTTGTATCACATATGCACTGGGAAGCTGTCATGTAAATCCTCATAACTGTCTATGCCTTTCTGAAGATAAGTGTTAATGCACAATGATTTTGCCAGCATCTTTGTCCTACAGGTTTCTTTGCACTCACTTGCCTATTCTTTCCTAACCAATCTATGCCCTACGCTCCTTTTCTTTGTTCTTTCCTATGCTTTGTGGCAAGACACAGATCTCTATGTTCAGCCATTCTGCTCATCATTCACATACCATTACAGACTCTATGCTCACTCTTCTCCTTGTACAAATTGTAAGTGATGTTGACATGGCACTTCCACCTTCACTGTAACACATTGTTCACACTGAATCAAACTTCTCTGGGCTCCTCATCCTTCCTCAACACATGCTTCCCCAGAATATGGCCCATGTGTATGACTGCCCCACTCCTTTAGTTTCGTTCTTCCCAGTAATCTGTGTACTGCCTAACTTAGAGGATAATGGATTTTTTCTTTTACTTACCTACCAACTTCAATTCATTATATCTTTATAATTATATTGCCAACATCTTTAGAATTCAATCCTAACTCTGTAATTTACAAGAATTGAAGTCATTGTAGGATCGAGCTTCTAAAAACATGAAACTATACCTTCCTTTCCTGTGTGTTTTCTTTTTTCATACACAACAAATATCCACAAAGTAATGATTCGATCTTCAAAACAAATATATTTTCTACTTAACACTCTTCTAATTCTTTTCTGTGTATGACCAAGCTCCTAAGCATAGGATTAATATGTTGAGGTATCAGAGGATTTAACATTATATTACCTATTGAAGAAACATGAGATTCACAGGCAATGGAAATAATAATAGCCAACAAAAATTTCACGGGAGTTTGGTAGTGTAAATAGACAAAGTGTTTGACTAAAAATTTCAGTACTATTGAAGAGTTTCTCTGCTACTATAAGTGACAAAGGTGCTCAAAGATGAGAAAAGACACTAAGAATGGTCTTAAGCATACCAATAGCATCAGACTACATATTATATTTAGTATATGAAATATTTGTAAGCACCATCATTTAATAAAAAACAGCAATGTTTAAGGAATATCTATTTCTAACAATATTACTAGATATCTACTAATTAGATACTTCTAGTAGGCAAACAAGAATATAAAGATAAGATAGTGGGGTCAGCCTAACTTTGTTAATGGAAACAAGGAGGTGAATTATTTATAAAGTGTATTGTAGAGAAATTTTATCCAGGTGAGTTGAACCAACCAGCCAGAGTTCAGGAAGAACTAGAAACGTTGAGTTTATTCAGCAGTAAGCCTCTGAGATGGCAATTACATCTGGCAAAAAAAGATACACTTATAGATTATGAAAATGTTATGAAATATTATATCGTCATCCTCACAGGTCAATGGTGCTGAAAGAGTCAAGAATAAAATATTGTTTCTGAAATAATTTCATTTACCATCATTGATACTACTCACTTTCTTTCATGATTATTAATTATATAAGTTTGTGAAATGATTTTTCTCTGGGTAGTTGGTACACATCCTGTCATAGTAAACTAAACATTTCCAATTTTATGGACACAAATATCTAAAAGGAAGCTATATAGTGGCAGAGGAATTTTTTCAGGTAAGACAAATAATTTCATAAGTGATGTGAGTTAGCTCAGAGGCAGAGAGATCACAGATATTTCTACCCAGTTCTAGTGGCCAATCATGGAAGACACTCTGGTATCAAGGAGACTTACTGCCTTCTCCGTTGGAAAAATGACTCTACATTTGTTTATATACAGATCTACGAAAGTTTATAAAAAGAAGGTTGCTAGTTTGCTGTTATCTCTATTCTCTAGCAGATGAAGAAATCTCATCTTTGAGAGGAAAATACTTGCAGTGACTACAAAACCAACATCCCAAAAGTGAAATATTATATTTTTGTAGTCAGACTGACTTTGTGACATTTTTCTTTGATATGAATTTAATGAGACAAATTTCAATGCATAAATATGAATGCAACTGATACTGGTAGCTACTAAGCTGGCCTATGCTACAAATTTAAGGAACAAGGTGACATAGTAAGTAAACCAAAATATATTTTGCCAGGATTATTACTGGCATTATGTGAAATAGCCATTTAAGATGTTCTCCTGTAATGATGCTATCTCCTGACATTATGGGATATTTCTGCTACATTCATTACTATAATATCCAAATAGCAGGTTCTCACTGAGTTTCGACAGCATCTACGGCTGCTTTCCTATAGTTGGATTAGACCCAAGGCAAACAAGCCATACTATTTAATATTTTAAGATTCAGATCACCTGGTTCATTTCTAAATCTTGCTTTTTTTTCTGAATCCATTATGTTTGTTTGCTTTATTTATGGAACAATGCATTGAGCTATTTTCTCATCAGAGTCTGCATTGTCCATTTAAGGGTCAAAGCCAAACATATTGTATTACAGTTCACTTACAAGGTTTAGATTTTTCTTTGAAGCTTTAAATAAATGATGAATGGACCAAGAGGTTAAGTGTTAAAAGTAATCACATAAAATGTATTATCTGGTTCATTGAGGCTTATGATTGGTTGGATTATTAACTAGGATCATGACCCCTTGATATGCACCTTGCCTTTTAGACAATTCAGTTTTCTGTTTTGAGTACAGAAATAAAAAAAATGTAAACGCCTATTTTCAGTTGAGTCTCATGTGAGGAAAGACCTCACAAGGTTAATTAGACCAATTGTATCAAATTTAAAACAATTTTATGCAATCCAATACCATTTAAAAAGTTTATATAATTCTAAAAGTGAAAAACTTTAACAGAAGACTTGTGAGTTCAAGGCCTCCCTGAGATATGAATGCAAAACAAAATGAAGCAAATAAAAAAACATATATTTAGGATATGTAATAGTGCATATATTAAGCAAATATACATGTGTTTATTATGTATATTTCATATATGTATGCACATATGAAATAATATAATCTCATAGTTACAGGCTGGTATTGAAACTGCATTCCTTTTTTGTCATTGATATGAACTTAATGTGCCAAATTTGAAAACATAAATATCATATGCAGAACAATAGTGGTAGTTATTGTGATGACCTATTCTACAATATTAAGAAACTAGGTTACACATCAAGTAAACAATACAAAATAATTAAATATTTTTCACCATTAGAATTAATACTACAAAATACTATAAATTCTATAAAGACTACACCCTACAAACAGTCCCATGTTAGTTTCATGGTGCTCTGACAAAGTAGCTTAAGAGAGAAAGGTTCATTTGATCCGTGATTCAGGATACTGTCCATCCCTGTGTGGAATCAAAGTGACAGAAACTTGAAGTAGCTAATTCTATTGTATCCAGAGAAGAAGCAGAGAACAGCAGTGATGTACAAATAAAAGTTCTCTGTTCACTTTCTTAGGTCTTAGTGCAGTTTTCTTTAGCAATGTATAAATAGTAAGGCTTGGTTTTCAAACTGCCACTATGACATCAGTGGAAGATTCTATGGAGAGGTAAAGGATGGACCTAAAGAAAAGTCCTTAAATTATAAATAGTCATGTTCTTGAAGGGAATGATGGGATCCCAGCATCTATCATCTATGTGAAGATAAGCACAGTTTATCTTTTTCTGAACCCACATTCTGATCATTCTTAAAATTCTGTGACATGTATTGAGAACCCTAACATTTAATCCTCAGGATATTTTATTGTATTTATTGAGGTAGTCATACAACTTGTCTACTATGGAAATATCCTCTCAAATCTCTGAAAGGTTCATTTATACTCATACCACCTTAAAAGTTCCCAGTAAATCCCTTCTCTTAAAATTATGGAGTGTTGATCACTGAAGGCCCACATGAATACAGAAAAAGTGTGGCTTAGATAAATGAAGTTCCCAATGCCTGACAGTTCTCCTAACTACTAGGACAACCATTATTATGTGTGGGCCTGCCTCTGGAAAGCCATTATGAGTTTAAATATCAAAAGCCAACAACGAATTCTACCATCTAAGATAACAACCACAGTTGCTTTTGCTAGTATAGTTTCAGTAATTGAGAAAAATCATGTAACAAAAGAATCTAAGTTAAAATGAAGTTGTGATGGTCTGAAGTATCAATGGAGAAATAACAAGATTAGGGATGTCTGGAAACCCAAGCTGTATTCAATCAGAAACAGGGTGAGGAATGAAAATAATAAAACAGTCCTTAACAGTGCCCTGTTGGCCTTTATGATTTTTTGGAAGAAGTTTAACTTTCTTGTTGCTCACCTCACCAAGTAGAGGAATTTAATATTAATGTCTGTGGCATTCTTCACATTTCTGTTGCATTACATATCCTGAACTTTTCTTCCATAAAAACAAATAAAAATGTAACACTGTGAAGCCTAATACAGATTGATACATCTAAAAAAAAAAAAAAACCTTCAAACCTAAGGCTCATGGAACACTGGGGAAAGAGGGGTCAGAAACACTACAAGAACCAAAAGATCTTGGTGTTCGATATGACATTCTGTCTTCTAAGACCATCAAAATCTAGACTCATAAAATCTCACCAACATGATTGCCCAAATATGTACTGAAGAAAGATAACACCCATAAACACACCAAAATAGATGAGGGCAAACCCACAAGGCTTCAATCCTATATGAAATAACTATAGGCAACTGAGTAAACTGTGAATGGCAGAAGTGGCCCTACTCAAGAAAGAGCACACTAAATATTTGTCCAGTGTCAAAGGATCAGCCTTGAAAATATACGTACAATCACCATTACATAGACTCAGTAGGTTACATTTAAGAATATGTATGTACATACAAATTCATAAATGACATACAATAACAAGTAATAAAAAATAGGCTGTAGATCTAAAGAGAATGTGGTAGGTATAGGGTATATGGGAGGATTTCAAGGGAAGAAAGGGAGCAGAAAATTTTTTGTAGTTATATTATAATCTCAGAAACAAAAAAAAATCATGTTAGTAAGGGGAAATCCTATTGGATGAAATGTTTAACAACTACCTTTCAGGCTTTGCTAGAATCACTGAACCAGTTGTAATAGGAAAGACAAGGTTTGTTTTTTACATTTTGTACTTATCTGGCTATAATGGTTCACCTGTGAGATGATCAGATTCTGAGGCTCCTGATATCAGCTATGCAATTATGTGATGATAGTTTCTGAATGTATCTCTTCAGGCTAGTTCTTTTCTTTACTTCTAGATCCACCTCTAATCCAGTATACTTCAGTGAAAACCAAGGTCTGAAAGCAGCAGCCAATGAGGAGACTTTAAGATACCCTGTTTTAGGCAACTGATCTGCTTAATGCGAACCTGTCTGAAGCTTTCCTCTCCCTCCTTATCTGGCTATCCTTAGTTACAGAGAATTTCAGTCCAAGTCCTAGGTAGGGGCTGTCCTGCTTCTCATCCTTTCTGGTATTCCTCACATCCATCTATCGCACAGCCAGTCTTCATTCTTTTGCCTCCATAATGCAACCTCAGTGTACCCCTCGCTTAGTGTCACTTTATTAGCTATTGCCTCTGTAATATTCCCCTTATTGACCTACATATGGATTTTGCTATGGTTTATATTACAATTCTTCCAGCGATTTGTGTGTTAAAGCCTTGGTTTTCAGACTGTCATTAAGACATCAGTGGAAGATTCTATGGAAAGGTAAAGATTAGACCTAAAGAAAAGTCCTTAAGTTATAAGGAGTCATGTTGTCAAAGGGGATGATGGCATCCCAGCATCTATTATCTATGTGAAGATAAGCACAGTACATCTTTTTTTCTCCATGGAAATATGTTAGCGTGAGGTATCAGTATTGAAATATTCTTGAGGAAGCCAAACTGATGCAATTGCTCTAACGTGGACACTACAGATAGAAAACTTTGTGATAATTAAGACTTTTCTCTTTATTATTTTCATCTTCAAATATTTTATTGTTCTAATACAACACTGATGAATATAGCCTCCCCTTTCACCTAACATAATATTCTTTCCTAAACCCTGCCTTGTCAGTGATAATTTTCTTCATTACCTTATTAAAGTAGATACCCACTCCCCTCAGCATGCTCCATACAACTCCTCATCATGTGATATAATTTATGACTAATAGCAATTACTGATATTTTCTCCTCTGAACAGATACATTCCATAAAGGCATCGATTGTGTGTCTTCTAGGTTCATTGCTCACTTCTCCTTTTCTGGAAGTGTCTCTGAAACAAAGTAAGTTTATAATGAAGGTTGAATGAGTTCCACCATCATTTTGACACAAATCAGAGGCTTCTGTCTGCTCTATCCAGCTCTAGATTGCTTTATTAAAATGATCAGCTTAAAGAGGATACTTTTGCCTGCCTCAGGCATGGGAACTTTGATTGTCCAGAATGTCTGAGTCAGAACAATAAAAGCTGTGTGCTCCTTGAAGAAGGTGACCATATTTCGCAGTGCCAGACTTCCCTAGGATCAAACTTAAGAGGGTCAGGCTTTCTGAGCAAGTGTGTTTTATCTACTGTCCTGAATTGAGGTTCTTTACCCATACCCCAACTAAATGCTTGAGCAAAAGTTGTCATGGTATCTGTTTTAAGATATATGCTTTCATAATATTGAGTCTATTGATACTCTTGCTACATATGCAAAATTAACCTTAAACACTCCATCCTTTTGCTTTTACCTTTCAAATGTTCTGATTGGAGACATGCTCACCAATTACAGCTTACCTTGTCATCTGATATTTATAACCCACTACCTTCCTCTTTCTCTTTCCCTCCCTTACTTCCCCCTTTCTGCTTACCCCTGCATATCTCTTTCTCTTGTATGTTCTACTTGAATTCAAGTACATATGAAAACATAAATGCCAATGAAATCTGTTGATGTCTTCTCCATAACCCTAACTTCCACTACAGCATTAATGCCCAAGACATGTTTACCTTTCCTGTAAGATAAGACCATGTTTCCTTAGAATTTTTCCTGACAGTAGTGTTTAGATTTCTATTTGTTTCTTAGTTTATTTCAGGTAGACCTAAAGTGGCATCTTGTCTTTATCTCTGAAGACTTCTACAATTGAATCCAGAAAATGAACACTCATCTTTAACCCCTTTCTCTTTTTCATCTAGTATTACCAACTTTTGTCACTTGAAATGTCTTCTGACTCATCTCCACAGCTTCCTAGCCTAGATTATCCTCATAGCTCTCTTAATTGCACCAGCTTCCTAGCTGGTGACCCCACAATGTCATTTTTGTGCATTGACTTCTAAACAGTCCTTGATATTTCATTCTGAAGAATCATTGCATGTTCTTTTTAAAACCTATTTTAAATCTAGTATGACAAAATTTCCACTATAATCACTTGCATTTGGAATGAAGGTGAAATTCTTGAATGGTGGTTGCAAACTTGCTTAACTCAATACCACTTGTACTTCAGTCTGATCATGTAATCCTTCACCTTAGTCTGAAATTCTCCAAACATGTTCACTTCATTCTCTCTTCTTGATACTCCCTGTTTTTACACAGACAGCCCTGACATTCCTGCCCACTGAAATATTACCTCGTTAGCAGAGTTCAGTTTTCTAAGGTTATTTTCAATCTAGTCAAGATCAAATTCACTCATTTTACACATGTATAAGCCATTTTGTTTATCTGTTGGACATTTTTATAGTGGTTCTATGTAATTATACTAATAAGTAATACTTTAAATACCTTCATGGTTGTTTGTGTGTCCCATGAATACAGATATCCTTTCAATTTTATTCTTAGTCTAACATTTAGTGTAGCATTAGGCAGGTGATGAATGTTCAAAAGTAGGGAATAAATATTGTACATTCATTTATTATTTAACCTGTGGGATTTATCTAGATAAAGTATATAGCAGTAACAAATCAGGTCATATTAATTGCTTATGTTTAACACGCTAGAAAGACTTCCAATTTCCAAACCTAAAAATTAAAGTCCTTAGTCTGACATACCAAACTTCAGTGTATAATTTACTTGTCCCAATTGTTTGACAAAGGCAAGTCAAGGAAGGAAGGATTCTATGGACTCACAATGCCAATGTACAGTCCATCATGGTGGGGAAATCGTGGCAGCCAAAATTCTAAATATTTGGTTATAGTACATCTGCAGGTAGGAAACATGAGAAGCCAATGAGGCTTAGCCCAATTTCTCCTTAGCCCATTAGTCGTTCAGTCTAGTATCTCACCTGTATGATGGTGCAGTCCATAATTACAATGGTTTTCCTATCTCAGTTAACCCAGTTATAGATAGTTCTTCATAAGGATGCTTTTGAAATTCTGAATCCTTTCAAATGGATAAGACTAACCAGTACCCAGCCCTTTGCAAGCTCCGTGTTTAATAGGGGACTACTTCTTCATTCCCCAAATCTAAAAGCTAAGTTTCCAGTCTGGCATAGAAAACCTTACCTAGCTTTCCAATGTCAGCCTTCCCAATTGCCTGAGACATTCTCAAGGATTTTAGTTACTTATGTATTTCAATGTTCTCAGGCAGTTTGTTATTTATACTTAAAATAAATTTTTTAATTGAATCGACTCTCAAGCTGAGAAATCTTCACTATGAGAAACATCTAAAATGTTATCTGTCTCAATTTATATCCCCCTAAAATCCAATGTAAACAAATCTGGAGGCTGATACATACACATATTCAGAGCACATTGTTGCTTAATCTTCTATTTTAAATTAGAAATGCTAGTTTAAAAGTCTTTCCCATGTGTCTAGGTGTTCTATAGAGAGAGGGGCAGAATCTGTTTCTTTATCTTAAACATGCACATACACAATGTTATTTTAATTCCTATTAGCAAAATCTCTCTCCTTGACAGATCTAAGCATTTGCTTCCCCAAAAATGATGCATAATGTTGAATAATTTTATTAATTTTTAAAATATTGTGTGTATAGGGATTTTACCTGATACATGCTACTGAGGCACTTGTGTGCCTTTTATAACCAGAAGTGAGAAAAGGGTGTCAGATTCAGCAGAACTGAAATTATAGACCAATGAGCTGCAAAGAGGGTACTGGGGACCAAACCCAGGCCTCTGGAAGAGCAGAGTTTAGTTATTTCTCTAGATCTTAATGTTAGAATATTAAGTATGTGATTTAAAATTTTTGTTTATAATTAAGGTAATTAAAAAACTGTTTTCAAAAACGCATGATACCTACTAAATGTTTTGTTGATGTACTTCAATATTCTGCATATGGAAGACTTCTGATTTTTAGAGTTTCAAGGAATATTTATTTAAGGTGCTGATGTTAAGCTTCATTCAAAGTACATTTTTCTCCTTTCCATAGTTCTGATTTCATTTTGTTATTTTGTTTATTTCATTAACCCAGATAATATAGATATCAGTAAGATGTTCCATTTTCCAGAGTGGTTGCACCATCTTGCAATCCCATCAACAATGGAGGATGGGATCTTTCTCCACATCCTTGCCAACATCTACTATGATCAGAGTTTTTGATCTTAGCCATTCTTACTGGTGTGAGGTGGAATCTCATTACCTGAGGACCCAGCTGTACCACTTCTGGGCATATACCCAGAAGATGCTCCAGCATATAACAAGGATATATGCTTATTTACAATATCCAGAAGCTGGAAAGAACCCAGATGCCCTTCAACAGAAGAGTGGATACAAAAAATATGGTACATTTACACAATGGAGTATTACTCTACTATTAAAAACAATGAATTCGAGAAATTCTTAGGTAAATGGATGGAACTAGAAAATATCATCCTGAGTGAGGTAACCCAATCACAAAAGAACACACATGGTACTCACTCACTGATTATTGAATATTAGCCCAGAAGCTTGAAATACCCAAGATTCAACTCCCAGAGCACATGAAGCTCATGAAGAACAAAGACCAAAGTGTGGGTGCTTCGGTCCTTCTTAGAAGGAGCAACAAAATACTCATGGGAGCAAATATGGAGACAAAGTGTGGGACAGAAACTGAAGGAGGGACTGTCTGGAGACCAATCCTCCTGAGTATCCATTCCATGTACAGTCACCAAAGGTAGACATTGATGTGGATGGATGTCAGGAAGTTCATGCTGACAGGAGCCTGATATAACTATCTCCATAGAGGTCTGCCAGAGTCTGACATATTCAGAGGCAGATGCTCACAGCTAGCCATTGAACTGATCAAGGGGTTCCAAATGGAGGCGTTAGAGAGAAGACTGAAGGAGCTGAAAGGGTTTGGGACCCCAAGAGGAGAGCAACAATACCAACCAACCAGAGCTCCCAGGGTCTAAACGACCAGCCTGGGAGCACATAGGGAGGGATCCATGACTCCAACTTTATATGTAGGGGGGATGGCCTTGTTGGCATAGGTGGGAGAAGAGATCCTTGCTCCTATGAAAGCTGGACACTCGGTGAGCAGGAAATCGAGGGTGGGAAGGTGGGACTGGTGGTATAGATGGGGGTACATCCTCATAGAAGCAGGAGGGGGGATGGGATAGGGAGTTCCTGGGCAGGGGGTGGGGAATGGGGTAAGGGTATAATATCTGAAATATAGATAAAACATCTAATAAAAAAAAGATGTTCCATTTTTGTTTTCCTTTTTGTAGTCGCAGTTTCTAATTGTTTTCAAAATTAAAAGAGTGTAAGAAATAAAAATACGTTTACTGAAATTCTTGTGCATTTAATTACTACTAAATTAAAAATTAAGTCTTTTAAACACACAACATCTTCAAATAGTTTAAAATAATAACAATGCTTCCCTGTAAACAGACCTTTGACTTGCACTTTACTTACACAGCATAGCTTGCAGCTTTGGCACTCTGTCTTTAACTTGGGAGTTACCTCTTTTAATTAAAAACGCAGTTGTAATTTTAATTGCATTTATATTATCAACCTTCAGTCCATCACAAAAACAAAATCTTCACTAAATGAATAAAGTAACAAGTCTCAGGAAACTAAATCTGAAAGAAAAGAGTTATTCCAAGCAGGCTTTGTTTGTTTGGTATTTTTGAAGTAGTATGACCTTAAGAAAATTCAAATTCTGGCTTTTTATTCCTCACATATTACATGTGAATTATCTATTCCTCAACTCTGACATATAGGGCTGTTGAGACTGTCAGAAAGGAACTGTTTGACTACTATCCTAAATAGGGATAAATTTAAATGTATAATATATCATGGATTAATAATTAATTGTAATATCTAATTTAAAAAATAAATCACAATCAGTGAATGTCAGTACTTTAATTGAAAAATGGAAATTTCCTTTAAAAGTCTATTATTGGCCCTGGGTCAGTGTTTAAGCATATAACTACAGATCTTGTAAGTATATGCATAATAATTATGTATGTGCTATGTCCGTATATAATTTGTATATAAATATACAGAAAACACAAACTCACACACATCTCTGCATACATACATGTATATGTGCACATGCTCAAGTATTCAGGTACAAAGAAAGATTATAGAGATTCTGAAAGTAAATTCTAGAGTGATACGTGGGTATCAGACAAATTGTAGTCTGGGGCAAAGAAATGAATATCAACAAATATGTTTGCATCTAATGTTTGGGTACATTTGCTTAGCACTCTTTCTTGGCCACAGCACCTCCATACCATTCAAGTACAAAGCAAAACAAGAAAGAATGACAATAGCAACCAAAGACGACTGGAAATCACCTGAGTATTTATTCTGTGCAGTGGTGCACATCAAGGAATTTGGAAGGATGGAGTTCAATAAAGGAGTTTCTCAATTTGCCAAGAGCAGCAGGAGAGGAAACTAAATCCAGTACAAAGGGAACTGGGTGTCAGTAAAACTGTGAAGTCCTTTAAGGTGGAATTATATTTCCTAACAACATATGCCTTCAATAAAGTAAAGATATTTGATTGCAATTTGCACAGCATCCATTTGAAAGTTAATAATTAGCCATCAGGAGAAGTGACACTTCTCAAAATTATATTATAATAAAACATGTCACACTAAACCCTTTAAGGAGTGGGTGAGTGATTTCATTTTGTTTCAGGTCACAATTGGCTTCAATGTATAACCTCACCAAGCATTACTGCAGAGGAGCCTTTTGTGCAGAGTGAGTGTAAGTGCTAGGCCAGCCCCACTCAATCACTGTTCAATGGGCTTCCTTCAGATAATACAATAGGCCTCAAAACAATCCAAGAAAAACAGTGTGAGTCCATTACAGTTGAAGGATTATCCCATTGAGAGCTTAAATTTCACCTCTCTCCACACTCATTTTCATGTTTTAATTTACAGTCCATTTATAGATTCTCCCCAAATAATGATTTAGCTGTTGGGTAATGTTATTGCTCAAGGCCCTTTCATTCTATATAATACTGCCTTTGTATTTTAAATAGTCCAGGTCTTCTTCAGTTAGACAAGTTCAACCCGGAAGAATACAGCCCAGCTGAACCAAGGCCCTCACAACATCTAATCCATCAGTTAGTCATTCATTATGTCAACTAGTTGAATTGTCTATTGCCATCATTTTAACAGGACAACGGATGCTGTATTCAAATATATTTTCTGATGAGTTTAAACTAGAAACAAAAATGGACAAGAATAGAGTTTATGTGAGGATGAAACTGACTGAAGTTTCACTTGAAAACTCAGTGAGTGGAACCAGGCGAATTCTAGTGCTGACTCCCCTGTATCCTACAGTTACCATAATCCTACTTCCCTTGTAAAAAAAATATTGGGACTGTCTGTATTCTCAATCTAATAAATGACCAAGGACATCTCTATAGGAGTCCTTGTTTGTATGAAAAAGATACTTTGCTTGATGATGTTCAGGAAATACCTGATATTGGTACAGCCATTTTTTTCTGTCTGAATATGATTGAAAATATCAAAATAGACAGGTGGCATGAATATCACATTAGTCCACTTTGGTCATGTTAAGAACTGACTAATTTTGGAAGTTTCTAATACTTTAAATTTTATTTTATTTGAAACGTTGATACATGTATCTACTAAGTTTGGGGACACTTTTACCCTTACCACCGTTTCTCCTATTCTCATTATCCCCTGAAACTCCTCTTTTGAACAATAGCCCCCACACTTTGATAGTTTCTTTTTTAATAGAATAGCCAACATTATCATGAACATAATGAAGTAGTGACTGGACCAATCTTGGGCTGGTAGTCACAGATTTAGTGAGTTTCTGAGTAAACAGCTGCGTATTGCCCAGAAGTCTGAGGTTCACAACACTCCTCTTCTACAATTTTCCCAAGTCTTTCGGAGGAGGCATTCACCTAGATGCCATGTTTAGTTCCAAACACACAACAGTCACTTATTCTCTATCCCTTGACCTATAGAATATCTATGCATTAACAGCTGTCCTCCCCGTAAAGAAGATAATTTGCTCTAGACTGAGCGCAGCACTTATCTATGCATGCAATCACAGTATGTACAAGTGAGTTTAACATCAGAGCCCTTTAGGAAAATAACACTAGTAACAGGCTGCTCCTAAAAGGCAATGAGCTTCTTAGCCATGGGATCCTGACCAGGTTTACAATACCAGGCATGAGCTGCCACTTGTGGAGTAGGCTCCAAATACATAAGCTCACATCAGCCCAGTCACTATGCTCACTTGTGAGCGTATTTTCCTAGGTTGGTCCTTATTACAGTTCATGACTTAAAGCTGGTTAGGACTCTAGATGATTCTACCTCATCCCCAAGAAAATACATATTGTTTTTTATGACTTTGAAAGCCAGTTAGCCAGAAAAAAACTTCTAGCCCCAAACCTGCTTGAATTCTCATTATCTTTCAAACCAAGAGTGATGTAGCTTCCGTGATGGGTCCTTTCATCTGATTCTGGTGATCAATCAAGAGTTTCATCATTGTCCTGTAATATTTTCAGATCTCTAAAGGCCTCCCCGACCAATATTTCCTCAGAATAGGAATTTCTAAAATGTTTGCCTTACAGTTTAATTCACTTTAATATGGCATTTTATTTTATATCAAATATCATATTCAAAATGCCACAATTTAATATTCTTATCCCTAGGAGGTGCATGTGGAGTCTAGGAATGTTCAATTTTGACCCATAAAGTAGCATATAATGATTTTTCCTAATGAAATAATCATGAATGTTATCATCAAATTTAAATTCTGATATTTCTTATTCTTGCTTACAATAGATTTAAAAAATGAGGGTAGAGGTTGTGGTCCAGAGGCAGAATGCTTGCTTATTATGCACACAAGCCTGAGTTCAATCCTCAGCATCACATCCACATAAAACCCGAAACAACATAAATGGCCCAAAACAGATAACTTGAGTTGAATTAAGCACACGGTTTACTAACTCACACTATTAAGCGTTCATTGAAAACTGTGTTTTCAATTATTCATTTATATGAGAAAACATTTGTTAAAATGTCAAGTAAATACCAAAAACAAAAGCCAAGTGCAAACAATATACTGATTCAGAATCTATGAGCTGGCTGCTATAACCTTCTACATAGTTAATGTGTAGAGAATGCAATGCCTATGGACCACCTTAGGAAATGTTCTCAGGAAAACTATGCAGTAGATACTCATGTTATATTAGCATTGCTGGAGTAAACAGGCTTTAGAGATCACACAGTTTGTCAATGGAAACCTGGCTACTGTGGAACAATCTGGAATTTGAATGGAGATAATCCTCTTTCTCTAATACAGTTTACAGTAAATGGAGTTTTGTGCGTGTCTGAACTGATGTGCTCTGTGGCCAAGTGTCCATGGGCTCTGGGCCCTCTCCAGTTCATTTGCATATTTCCTGGTCTCACTTGCCTTGACTATGGATCAGCCCTTTTTTATTTGACAAATCTTGAGGATGGCAAATCCCTGCTGCAATTCCTTTCAAATCACTGTACTTCTCATGTTTTCATAAACTTAAAGCCATTACTATAAATAAATAATATTTGAATAACTATTGGGGTAAACTAAAATCACATCACTGAGAAATAAATGTATAATTTAAAATGGAGCATTTCTATCTTTCAGTGTTCTTCATCATTCCTTCCATGGGGCATCTATGCCTCTAGCAGGACTTCCTGCAATGATTCTGTGGATCTTTTCCTCTTTCTTGTTCCTGTCTCTCAGGCTGACAGCTTCCATCTGTATTGAAATTTCTGTTAGTCCTCTCGTCAAAACATCTAAGTCTAGGTCATAGATATACTTTTATATCCCACATTCCAAAGTATACTCTATTAGAGAACACAGTTAGGTGTTTGTTTTTGTTGTTGTTGTTTCTCTGTCTGTACTTACAACACTAGATTTCATGTATGCTTAATCCTTTTTCTTAACATTGTACTAAATACATTTCTTTCAGAATTTTTAAAAATACCAGTACAAATAGAGTGTAGCTATAATGTATCAAAGAAACAAACAGAACACAAATTCAAGGAATGCTAGAAGGTTGGCATCTAATTTATGATTATAGACTTTCTAGATTTGCCAAGTAAGAATCTATTTTTAAAATCATTTGCTTAATAACTATGATAATTTATTTTTATTACATTTATTTATATGTGAGTGTATGCAGAGAGAGGGAGTAGCCATCAAATATCCTTATAAGAGTTAGAGGACTGTTTCGACTGTTTGTCTCTTCTTCTTCCATGAAGGTCCCAAAGACTGAAATGGTAGCAAGTGCCTTTACTCACTAAATTATCTTAGCAGCCAATTTGTCCACATTCTAAAATACTTTATTAAGTGACATTAAATTATTGCTATATCTCTGCATTTTCTTAGCTTCAAAACTTATATGAATTAATTTGCTCCTTTTCTCTCATCCTCTGGCCAGAAATGGAGTAGTTGTCTCTTTCCTGTCCATTCCTGGACCCTTTTCCTTAATGTAGCATTTCTGCTGCTGCCTGGGAACCCCACAGGGTAGTCTCTAATCACAATTGTGACAGCTACCTCTATCAAACCCAAAATGTCCTGGTCACCAAAACCAAACTCCTAATAAAAAAATGCCTGATTAATAGAGTTAGCATGCCTAAACGGAAATGATTGTTAAAGTTAAAGCAAAGCTATAAATAATCACACATCCTAATCCGTAACAGACAGATTCTTCAGGTCAACTATTATAAGAAGATAGGTGGATTTCTAACTTGTGAAAAAATGGTATTGTGGTTGTTTGCTCTTAAAAGGCATTGGTTCTAATTCAGGCTATTCCATCCTCCACGAGATGTTTGGTAGCAGACTATTAAAAAATATTGATATGTACTGGGGAAATTGTGTTACACCCTATATACTGTACAGACAACATTCACTTTTCCAAATGAAACTACTAATTGGATTGTCAGTATTTTACAACTTTTTGGCTCACAAGAGAAAAATAAAAGGTCAGAGGGCCCCTCCAGTATATGTCCCATCTTACGCTGCACAAAACTTTTTCCCTTTGACTGTAACGAAGCCAAGTTGGCTGGCCTACCGAAGGCAACTTGACTCATCTCAATTTTCCAGTTTCTATTTTCTGAAGACATTCCCTCAGAATGGTGGGATATTCTGCATTCTTTTTCTGTAGCAAATCTTTGTTTCTTCTATTTAATTTTATAAAAGAGAAAGGAGAACAGTGGATCTACTTCACATTTCTGAAATTTGTAAGTTTCAAGAAAAGTTTGTTATTGATGAATCATTTGTTTAGGAAAGGAACTGACTGCTTAGCACTGGAGCAGCAGTGAGTAACTTGTGCCAATCTACTGAAATAAGTTTGGTCCAAAAGAACTCCCAGGTGCCAACTTGTTTCCTTTCAGTCTTCATATTAATTGAAATGTAAAATAGAAGACTGAAAGCAAACAAATATATATATATATATATATATATATATATATATA
>NW_021604608.1:3395681-3527515 GCF_004785775.1 Grammomys surdaster
ATATATATATATATATATATATATATGCATAGCTCACTATAAGAAGGTAAAGGATTTATATAAAATGATGTTTACATATACTCATACGTGAGGCTATAATATTTTACTTCTTTAAGCTAATGTTTCACTTATATTGATAATTTTATATATGGATTGTCCATACATACATATATGTGAATGTGTGTGGTTTTATTCTCTATAATTTATAATATAAAATATATATAACCTCTCCTTAAGAATGTTGATTCATGTGAAAAATATGAATACCTAGCAGTTCATTTCAATTCGTTTCTGATTAAGCATTTTGTTACTTATAGGCAGACCGTACATAAGGAATAATGTAAATTTTGCCACAAGTAGAAGAAAATATTTTGAAAAATGCATCCCCTAGTTGTTAAAAAAACTTTCTACCTGTAATCTGTGGTTGCTTATTAGTTCCTAGAAGTTGTATGAGACACTAGCAGATGTTTGAAAAAACACTTAAGAACAAATGAACCAGAAATATTAAAACACTAAGCCTATCACTGAAATTGAATATTTATGCAGCACAGAGATAATCTAAATTTAGTATATGCCATGAAGGGCTAAGTTGTTAATATAAAATTATGAACTAAAGTCTTGCCATTTACTACTCTATGAAACTGAATGATGCGAAACATTATAAGTGTTGGCAGCTTTACTTACATTCATTAGGTCCACAGTCACTGGCAATGCCTATTGCTATAGATTTTTATGTATTTCAAGTAGGCATTTTACAGACTGAAAAAATAACCATCTCAAAAATGCAGTAAGCACTTTAATAGTGAATTTCAAAAGAATTACAGAGCCATATAGTCTAAAAGTATCCCAGTTCATTTATGGAGCAGAGACTTATAACAGTAAGGGATTATCTTGAGTTATGGCAAAGTGGACCAAAACATATTTTCAAAGTATAAAACAAAGTTTCTATGTTATGATTATTGAGAAAGTGTAACTAAGGAGGAAGTTAGCGTTAATGTCCACAAAAGGCTGTATGTTTGCCCTTATTCTTGGAAACACATAAACCTGTGTGATCTTAAGTGTTTTTTTCTGTGGCCCTTCGCAGGAATGTAATTTTCATCTATACTTTGCTTCTGCTTAACAATTGCACCGTTTTTTTCTGAGAAGACATTTTGAACTATATATCTAAATAGCAATTCTTTAAAGCCACAGAGGCAGAAAGATGATATGCCTGGGTTCAAGGACAGCTGTGAGTAACTGGGATTTGAGGAAAGCATTGTTTCATGAGAGGTTCAACTTGTCTCAGAAATGTGTTCATTTTTCATTTTGTTTAGGAAAACACTTTGCAGATAATTATAAATTTCATATGTAAACAAACATATACACACACAGTGTTGAAGGAAGTATGTAGATAACATCTACCACCAACATTTCTGCATACTGATTTCTTCCGTTAATTATTATTGTTATTATAAATTGTTATTTATCTGTTTCTCACTGATCTTTGGCTTTATAGAGTTTGGTTTTTGTATGTATTCCTCTTATGATTAATTTCATTCCATTTTAGTCCACTGTAGTTCTACTGTATAACATTGTGTGCTCATTAATAATTTCAAAACCATATCAAGTTGATGTATGAATAAAAGAAACAAGTGTGTACTGAGACTGTATTTTCCAGGTCACTATTTCTGTGTTGATTTTTTACATTGTTATGTATTTTTTTTACTTACATCTACTCCTTTGAAAAGGAGGCAATGAGCATTCTGAAGTGAATGTGAATGTTTTGATTAAGTAAAAGTTAATGTAGACAAATCTATTTGAGTGAAATGTGGTTAGAAATAAATAGGCCAGTGCCCATAGACATTTATTTTATTTAACTGGATTTTCAGATAGCATTCCAATCAGCTGATAGTTGGAGAATTTTTTTCTTTTCTTTTTTTTAGTACTCAGCACTTGCTGTGTGGCACATTTATTGATTGATTGGTTGATTGATTGATTGATCATCCCATATGCTGAGCCCTTTCAATGCTGTGACTAGCTGTACTAGATGTTCTGTTCAACACAGAATTCCATTTAATTCTTTTAATCCACTCTACACCTTTGACAGATCAATGAGTGTGGGTGTGGTCACAATGGCTATGTGGCTATTTAACTAACTTTCCATAGATACTATGGGTAGAAATCTTTTCAGCATTACTCCTAGGTGAAGTTACTCTAAAGACGATGCACTTGCTTTTCTTTCTAATTGGCCACTATCTTAGGAGCAGGACAATTCACATCCAATGCAGTGAATAGAAAACTGTGACACATCTAAACCCCACATCAGAAATTACATACTACCCAAACTCTTAAGATGAAATTGCATCAAAAATATATGTGTTAGGGTTATCTTCAAATATGTATGCATGCATATGTTTATTTTTATCCATATTTTGATTAATAAATTAACAAATTAATTTGTATACTGAGTATTGAGCATGGAGCCTTCAGAATTGCTAATAAGTACTCTACACTTAACTGCTACATCCACAGCAGTTAGTTTCCTTCATACTGGACAAAAGAAATGCTTTTTTCACAAAACCTGAAAACAAAAACCAAACACTGAAATTATTAAACTCATTGGATACCCTGAGCAAGCATACTGTATTAAGTTGTCACAACCTCTCAAATGGACCACAAAGTTGCTATTTGTGACACTAGTTACTTTGAGTCCTTCATACTCTCTTTCTACTTTCCCCTTCATCCATGCTCATTATCCAGTTTAATCCGTTCTGTGATTCTTAAAGATCATCCATCCATAGGTCTTCTTGTTGGCTCCATTCATGCTTGGTCAGGACACAAAGCAGTTGTATTACAGAACCTTTTCTCAGTATATTCATAGAAACTTTCTTTTCCCCCAAATCTTTTCTAACAAACTTTTATTTATTGCCCTCACCATACTTATAAGTTAAGATTGTTCTTAAAAGAGTTTTTTCAGTAAAGTTTTATTTTTTCCACACATAGTAGTTCTCAGATATTTCTACTTGATTTTCTTCTGTTTTCTGTTTAGCTAGGAACTGTGTCAAGAGTGGATAATTATCCCTCACTTTTTTCTGGTCTGGTCATGACATTTTTGAAGACATATCCTTGCTCAAGGCATGGGAATCTAATCCAGAGAAATCAGAGTTACTCTTCTTGTAATTAAGTTATGTAGGACCAAAAGACATTCAGTGAAAATGGAAAGATGATTTAACAAATAAAGACATATGTGATAAAAATCTGGTGATAGTAGTTGACCCCTCAAGTCCATCTAAAGTTCAATGAAGACTACTGACTCAAAAAACATCTTCTGACTTCCACTGTCCAATCTGAAGCACATGTTGTGACATACTCATAAAAGTACTGTATTTAAACACTTAAATACTTAAAAGAAACATTTGCAGTAAATTTATCTCAATATTTCTATGTTGAAGAGACCCTCCATTGACTTGTCTAAAAGATACTTGCAAAAGCCATAGTTTTCATATCAATTGTTTTCAAGGCTTTGACATGTTCAGTATGTCTTCTAACAGTGAATTACATCCCCAGGCCACTAATTTAATTCTTTAATTATTACATTTGTTTAATTTTAAGTCAACTCATATCCTTTTTATTTATTATTTTACTTTTTTGGAATAGGTAAAATGAAATCCACATCTATGGTTAATACTGCTATGTCTCTGAAAACTAAATCACACAGGGACTGTCTTGTATTTGAGCATCTGAACTGATCCAGTCTCATGGATAGTGTGCATCTAATAATTGTTTTTGAAAGAATAAGTGAGCAAGTAAAACCACTGAGAGCCTTGAAGGAGCCTAAGAAGCTGGAATAATTTTCACTAAGTGATGACAATGTCTCAAGATCTAAATTCTCTGGAATGACCTTTTCCATTATCATGTGTCTTTTCTTCCTGAGAAAAAGAGACAAATTTGAGAAGGCTTGCTGTTCTGCTAGGGAGCCAGTTCTCACCTGTTTTCATTATCATAGAAAATGACACCTACTCATATGGTAAGTGAACCAGATTAAGTTACTAAGCTTTGTATGACCTTAGGAAAGTCTCTTAAGCATTCTGATAATCTATTTTTTTCTCTGCAAAGTGAACAAAAAGGATACTAACTTTTATGATTAGGACCACGCAGACACTTACTATTTCTTTCTGAATTCTTTTCCTTTCCTGACAGTGAGTCATGGTGATGTGGTATGAACAGGAATGACCCTTATATTCATTAGCTTGAATGTTTGACTCATAGGGTGTGACACTATTTAGATGTCTGGCCTAGTTAGAGTAGATGTGAACTTGTTGGAGGAAGTGTCACTGTGGGGACAGGCTTTCAGGTCTCCTGTGCTCAAGCTATACTCAGTGTGGATCACAATCCCCTTCTGCTGCCTCTGACTCAAGATGTAGAACTCTCAGCACCTTCTCCAGCAACATCTCTGCCTGGTCACTTCCATACTTCCCACCAAGACGATAATGGATCAAACCTCTAAAACTGTCAACCACCTCCAATTAAATGTTTTCCTTCATAAACGTTGCCTTCATCATGGCATCTCCTCACAGCAATAAAATCTTAACTAAAAAACATGGCAAAGGTGCCTATAAATGACAATGGCACATGCCACTTTAAGCATGACTCCTAGTACTTTAGGCTCAACCTTCTACCCTATACTTTCTTTTCTTCTCCATATACCAAAGACCCCGTAGATGATTCTATAAATCTAATGAGCATTATAACTCAAATGTTGAAAAGAGTAACCCTGTACATATTCAAGCCACTAAATAGTGCTGTTATTAGAAGAGGAAAGGCCCCAGAACTAACTAGGACTATAACTACAAAGATTCTTGTAGAGATTGATAAGGGGAGAGTATCTTATAGTAGCTGGTTCACGAGAGAATTGTACTATTTGCTAGTTTTATACATTTTTATCTTTACCTAAAGTGTATTTATGAATATAGCTATACTAATTTCTTGCCTCATTTTGTATATGTATGTGTACACTCAGATAATCATATGTTTGGAAGATAAATGTTAATAGGACATATCTTCTGCAATTATGTTTTGAGACAGTATCTTTCTGAATCCAGCATGGCTAGTCTGGCTAGCTAGTGAACTCAAGAGAAGAAACTAATTTTGCCTCTGCAATTCACAGAATTAGAGTTACAACTGAAAACTAGTATGCCCAAGTTTTTATACAAGTGCTGAAGATCTTAACTCAGGTCATCATACTTAACACCTGAGATTTAGGTATATATACATATTTTCTGGTTGCTGGATTGTAAGTGTTATGCTTTTTAATGCCACTCTGTGAAATTTGCTACATCAATTATCTGATTTTTTTTTTGACATCACTTTCTCTAGTAGCTATTTTCTACTGAGGAAGTTTCCATGAATTCATAAGAAATATCATGTCTACTTAACTCTACATTTATAATCATTCTCCATTACTTCAAAAATATCGAGAGGAATAGGAAATCATAATCTTTGTACTTTTCTAGGACTCTTACTTTCAAATTTTTTACATAGAAATTTTTATATTTGTCTATCTGGTCAAAATGTTTTCCTCCAAATTACTTGTGTTGAAATAGAAAAATAAAATTTACTAATGTTAGTGCAATTTAAAGGATAGAGCTTTTACTTAAAAGACATGAAGCCCCAAGTTCAACTACAAACATAGTGAAAATTAAATAAATTTAAAGGCATCAAAACTTACAGATTTTATGTGTAGACTTGTTGTTCTGTAGCTTAGCAAGCAGGAGGCAAAAATAGGCACTATTCAAGCCACAAATCAACAAATACATTTGCAAAATTGTCCTGAGTCTTTAGCATTAGAATATGTTGACCCAAATTTCTTTCTTTTCCCTTGGTCTTTCTATATATGACATATGGGCATTCATTTCTCTTAGAAGATAGTTGGTCAGTCTTCCCGCACCTTCTTGGGTCTTAAGATACTTTAATAAATAAGGCTGCTATGAACATGGTGGAGCATGTGTCCCTGTTGTATGTTGAAACGTCTTTTGGGTATATGCCCAGGAGTGGTATAGCTGGGTCCTCATGTAACACTATGTCCAATTTTCTGAGATACCACCAGACTGCCTTCCATAGTGGTTGTACCAGTTTACAATCACACCAACAGTGGAGGAGTGTTCCCCTTTCTCCGCATCCTCACCAACATGTGCTGTCACCTGTGTTTTTGATCTTAGCCATTCTGACTGGTGTGAGGTGGAATCTCAGTGTTGTTTTTATTTGCATTTCTCTGATGACTAGGGATGCTGAACACTTCTTTAGGTGCTTCTCAACCATTCGAGCTTCCTCAGTTGAGAATTCTTTGTTCAGCTTTGTGCTCCATTTTTTAATAGGGTTCTTTGATTGTCTAGAGTCTAATTTCTTCAGCTCTTTGTATACCTTGGATATTAGCCCAGAAGATAGAAAGAACCCAGATGCCATTCAACAGAAGAATTGATGCAGAAAATGTGGTATATTTATACAATGGAGTACTACTCAGCTATTAAAAACAATGAGTTCATAAAATTCTTAGGCAAACGGATGGAGCTGGAAAATATCATCTTGAGTGAGGTGACCCAATCTCAAAAGAACATACATGGTATGCACTCACTGATAAGTGGATATTAGCCCAAAAGCTCACAATTTCTAATAAGCTACGTATAGACTACATAAAACTCACATAGAAGAAGGAAGACCAAAGTGTGGATGCTTTGGTCCTTTCTAGAAGGAGTATCAAAAGTTTCAACCAGAGCTCCGAAAGTCTAAACCTCCAGCCAGAGAGCACAAAGGGAGGGACTCCTGCACCTGTATAGGGAATTGAGGGTGACCTTGTTAGACTTCAGTGAAAGTATAGGGCCATGGTCCCCGAAAGTTTGGATCCCCTACTGTGTGGGAATTCGAGAGCAGGAAGATGGGACTGGGAGGATGATTGGAGCACACCCTCACAAAAATTAGGAGGAGGGGGTATGGGATAAGGGGTTTTGGGGGAGAATGGGAGAGGAGATAACATTAAAAGGTAAATACATATAATATCCAATAAAAAAACCACACAGATAAAGGGTCTAAAAAAAAAGAGAGGGAGAGAGTTTACTTATTTTAAATTATTTTCAAAAGTTTCTAGGAGTTGCTAATTGGCTAAGATCCTATTTTAAGCTCTCCACAAAAGAACTTAAGTCTCTGTTCAATATTCTCAAGAGAGAGGTAAACCCTAATTTTCCTCAACAATTAATTGACAAAAGAGAGGTAATCTCAGAAAAAGTAGAAGAGGCTATTACTAATCGATATATTATATAGTCTGATTAGTTGTCAGCGGTGCTATAACAGTCCTTTGACAAAAGATTATTAGTATAGATTTATATATCCTTAAATAGGCTCTTCATGACTCTCTGAGTGTGGAAAGAGCTACTGTTGGCGCTTCTGCCCTGATTTTACAAGAACTCTGAAAAATTGGCTTTAAAAACAAAAGAGGGGGAACGGTACCCCCTCAGAAGGAGTCCCCCTGAAATACTCTCCATCATGCCTTGTTCACTTGTATCTCTCTAAAGCTGAAAGCTCATGGCAAATCTGCTGCTGACTGCCTCTGGCACCACCAAGACCAAACTTTGCCACAGATATGGGGAATGACCCTCTTACCCTTAAAGAGAATGGCCCAGACCCAGTTCCCTTATGGGGCCGAGGACTGATATACCTGTCTGATACCACAGAAGGCACTGCTAACTGGCTACCAAAAAGATTAATGAAAAAAATAGATACCCCCACAAAGCCAGGCCCAACCATAAATATGATGAATAACAATTTACATCCAGGGAAGAGAAATCTTGAGAATCCCCTTCTTTTTCCTTTCCAGGTAAAAATGAATCACCCGTGATGTCTGCTATTAGAAGTTCTAATCCAGTTGCTGACCTCCGAACTTATACTACTCAGACCTTGAAGGGCCACTGACAAGAACATCAAACAGCTAGAGATTCACATCACTAATCTGAAGAAATCCCTCGTTTCACTGTCTGAAGAGACCTCCTAAAATCGCAAAGATCCTTATTGGACTTGATTTACTCTATTACAATAGAAAACGCTGTGTATAGCTCTTGACTGTGTATAACCCTCAAAGAACAAGGTTGCCTTTACATAGACAAGACAAGGAGAGTTAAAGAGAGCATGAAAAAGGTCAGAGAAGGCCCTGAGAAAAGACTGAGAGAGAAAGAGAAAGATGAGAGCTGGTACAAAAATTGGTTTTCAGCCTCTCCAAGGTTGTCAACCCTATTTCCTCCAATCTTGGGACCATTTTTTGGGTTCTTTTTGCTTTCTTCTGCTGGTCCCTGGCCCTCAAATAGGCGGACTAACTCTGTGATACAACAGATAAATAATTTGGTAGCAAAACCTACTCAGATACATTATCATAAGTTAGCTATGGAGGACCATGAGACTCAAGATGAGGTTGTTACTTTATACAGGGTGGTTCCGAAACCCATCTCCACCCAACCTAAAAGGGGGGACTTCTATCCCTAGACCAAACAGAGGGGAACCACCCAGAAACCCCTCTGTCAGGCGATCTGAATTCTTGCTCAGGCTGCGAGGCTAAGCACTGCAAGGGAATATAAATAAAAGATAAAAATATCTATCTGGTTTCCCTGAGGGACAAGCCTGACTGCATAGGGGTTGATGTCAAAAATATCCCCTCTCCAGGAAAAAGACATCGGGATGGGTATGGCCCTCATGCCTCACTGGACAACGACAGAGGGACTATAGCCTTTACAAGGTCCCCTTCAAATACTGGAGGTCAGGCCTCTATCCCCACCTTCGCTAGTTTAGAATTGCCACAGCCCTTCTATACTCAGAGAAGGGAGGAGATGGCAGGGGCAGCCGTGCTTACACACTGTAGGCCTAAAATCAGCCATAGGCCTAAAATCAGCAATAGACCTGTCATACATTTATACTAACACCAAGTCTTGGGTCTCAGTGGAAAAACATTGAAACAGATGGCTATAAGCTAATGTCAACAGGCAGCTTTTGTGGAAATTTATAAGTTGTTATTGTAATGTTGATTCTACAAACCAAATTTTGGTTTCCATTCTTAAATGGGAAGATATCATACCAGCCTTTATTCTGAAATGTTTTAACTAAATTTTCTGCCATACTTGCTTTTCTCTCCTAATGAAATCTATGTCCATTTCCTTCTAGATTCCTCAAACCTAGGAGAAAAAGATGTTTGAATTCCAATCTAATACATTCTTCAAGTCCTTCAAAAAACCTCTCTCTACTCATTGTGAGGTACAGTCCTTAAGAAATTTGTAGATCAAAGAGTGTTTCAGTCCTACTTAGAAGGGGAAACAAAATAATCAAGGGAAATAGAGGGCGGGAAGGACATGGGAGAAAGGGAAGAGGTGCAGGGGAAAAAAAGGGGAAGAATCAGATATGGCATAAGATGGAGGGGATGTACAGAGGGTCAGGAAATTGAACCGAGGTGTGTAGCAAGGAGGGATGGGGAACTGGGGTTAGCAACCAGAAAGTCCCAGATGACAGGAAAGCAAGATCCTCACAGGACACCACAGGGATGACATCAGCTGAAATATCCCACAAACGGGAGGGAGAAGCTGTCAAGACTGTATCCAGAGGTTAGGCATGGCCCCCAGTTGAAGGATGTGACCACCCACCCATCTCCAAAGTTTAAACCTAAAATTGCTCTTGTCTAAAGGAAATACAGGGACAAAGAGTGAAGCAGAGACTAAAGGAAAGACCCATCCAGAGACTGCTCCACCTGGGGATCCAACCCACATACAGACACCAAACAAGAAGTGCTTGCTAACAGGAGCCTGATACAGCTGTCTCCTGAAAGGCTCTACCAGATTCTGACCAATACAGATTCAGATGTTCACAGCCAGCCATCAGACCAAGCACAGGGACCCCCATGGACGAGTTAGAGGAAGGACTGAAGGAGCTGAAGGGGCCTTATCTGACATCAGTGGGAGGGGAGGTCCTTGGTCCTGTGAAGGCTGGATGCCCAAGTATAGAGTAATGCTAGAGTGATGAGGCAGGAGTGGGTAGGTGAGCACCCTCATAGAAGCAGGGTAAGGGAGGCTGGAACAGGGAGTTTGCAAAATGAACACCAGGAAAGGGGGATAACATTTGAAATGTAAATAAATAAATTTTTTAAAAAGAGAGAAATTTGTGCTTCTTTTTATAGCTGTATTGTAATTAAGCGACACACTTGGTTCATTCACATGATATTGAAAGCCATAGTAGTCATTTATTATCATCTTCTTAGAGTATACTATATTACCCTCTGCCCCAGGACTATTTGATCATCATTCACACAATTAAAGTAATTATATCCATGGATCATTTATGTGGATAACTGCAACTTAATACAAGGACAGAGAACACAATATTTAGAACACACAGTCATCTTGCTGATGTTTTGTTTTGCCTCCTTTTTACCATGAAACCCAGTCTTGTCACACCACTGCAATTTGTATTCTTTACATGAAGATGCTTTTGTGAAAGGCATGGTTTTAATGACAAATGTTCCCTATTAACTTTATCCACGATGCTCCATTACCCCACAAATTAAGAACTCATTTTCTAATGTAGCATTCAAGGTCTTCCACAAGTCATCAAGCTTGTCATTACTCACATACACTCTGTATGTGCTCTAGACAAAATCCAATTCATTTAGTTCTAAAAAAAGATATCTGTAACTTCCTAACTATATACCCTTACTAATATCCTCCTCAGTGCCTCCTCAATATTCACAGGTAAAGGTTGACCTTAGATGGTACTGTTTATTAAGTTATTTCTTATTTTTAGAAATGTAATTAAATATGTGGAACGCCATTAAAACATGTTTGTACATTGGTTACATTAGCTCATGGGACTAGTAATTTTGGAATCAAAACATGAAGATTCCACATACATTCTGTTGATGCATAGTTTTGCTCCCCTTGAAATGAATCTCAAGTTGGGCTAGTCACTGGACGGCCTTTCCTTCAGTCCTGTTTCCATTTTTGTCTCTTTGTTCTTTTAGACAGGATCAATTCTGGGTCAGAAATTTTGACTGTGGGATGGCAACCCCTTGTCTCTACTTGATGTCTTGTCTTTCTACTGGAGATGGACTCTGTGATTTCTCCATCCCCACTGTTGGGCACTTCATCTAAGGTCCTTCCCTTTGAGTCCTGAAAATTTCTCACCTCCCAGGTCTCTGGTACTTTCTAGAAGTCCCCCCC
The DNA here is from genome assembly GCF_004785775.1 of Grammomys surdaster. Lineage (NCBI taxonomy): Eukaryota > Metazoa > Chordata > Mammalia > Rodentia > Muridae > Grammomys > Grammomys surdaster. The sequence goes on from NW_021604608.1 coordinate 3,406,901, forward strand.
CTCCTCCTTCCTCCAGGGGTTGCCTCTTTCCATTCTTTATGTAGTCCTTTTCCCCTACCCAATACCAGATCATATTCTTCTCTTCCCTACCCCCCATATTCCCTCCCAATTCCCTCCCTCCCCCCCGCCCTCCCTCCCCCCCTCCCTCTCTCCCTACCTCCCTTTCTCCCTTCCTTCCTCCCTGCCTTCCTGCTTGTGATTGCTTTCTCCTCTCTCCCAAGTGGAACTGTGGCATCCTGACTTGGGACCTTCATCTTGTTGACCTTTCTGAGTTCTGTGGACTGTATCTTGGGTATTCTGTAGTTTGGGGGCTAAAATCCACTTATTAGTGAGTACATACCATTCATGTCCTTTTCAGTATTAGTTACCTCACTCAGGATACAGGTAAATGAAATCTAATTAGAACTAAAGTCCACGAGCATACCAAAATTTGTATACTGAATATATACAGAGATAACTTTAAGCTAAAATAGAAGATTATGTATAGTAACCACATTTTGGTGGAAGGGAAACTGTCTTAATTCTTATTGTTAGAGAACAGAATACAGAAAAAGTAATGGACTGTCCATCAACCATGAAAGTAAATACAGTACCAAAGAGTATTAGTTCCATATTAAGATTTTACATGAGGCTTCATCCTTGTCTACTACCTTGATTGCAATCTTGAGGGAGACCATAAATCTGATAGCTACATTAAACTATGCATAATTTGTACTTTATAATCTTGGGTTAGCATCATCAAGAATATATCTCAATTATTTTATAACAGCTCCAAATTCTTTTCACTTTTACTCTAAAGCTCAGTTTTTTGTTAACAGTTTACTTTTGAAATTGTAATTAGATAATTTTTCTGGCTTACCTTCCCTCTCTCTAACTCCTTTCATGCACTGCTGGTTCTCAAATCATACATGCTTTCTTCTTTTTATTTTTATGCCATAGATATAGATAGAGATAAATTACATGCATATGTTAATATATTTCCAATTCATATATTTATATGTAAATATATATTTATATATAAATTCATATAATTACATTTAATATATATTTTGCCACACATACATAATGTAACCTAAGCAATACATAAAATGTCACATTTATGTACGTGATCTTGTCTAACTTTTAATATTAGATAGCACCTTGGGGACACTTTCCTTGTAAAGATTATTTCTCTTGTGCTTAGAATTCCCCAGTTACCTATAGCTATTTCTCTAGGGTTGAAGTCCTACAAGTTTTCTCACTCCATATTAGCATGTCCATTGGTATCAACATGGTTCAGGTCTTATTTAGGCAGCCATATTCATGGGAATTTATGAGTGTAGCCTCTCTGACATTTCTGGGAGACACAATCTTACAGCAAACTCTTTGGTCCTTTAACTCATAGTCTTTCTTCCTGCTCTTCTACAATGATTCCTGGATCTTTGGCGTAGGAATAAATAACCCATAATAACTGCAGAGATTTGGAAAGCAAAAGGGGCTGTTGAAGCAGGCAATAGAGAGGGATCTAGCATTGTAAAACTTATATTAAGGGAAGAGTTGGAAAAATGGGGTGGCTTCAATTATGCAGGGGGGGAGAAACTAATATAAAGGGAGAAGGAATATGAATTTTCAGTTTGGATTTTCCAAGAGACCTCCAAAATATCATTTTAAGCTATTGTTATTTCTCTTGGTTATCTCTCAGAGATAAAAGGCAAGTCTGTTCCTCTGAAGACACTCTGTACTTTGCAAATAGCAACCAGAGAAACTGAGCTGGATATGACCGAAATTCTTCTCCCTAAGGATTCACTGTCCATGGTAACCAGAAACTATTTAATATACAAGTTTCCAAGAAACAGAAGCAAACATTATCCAACCCATGTTGGGATGCATATGAACCACAATGACAAACATAGCACAACTAAGATTGACATAGTGGTACTTATCTTAAGATAGTGACATATCTTAACAGAAATCAGCAGCTCTCTAATTGGACTTAAGTCCCAATCAACAAGAGAGAAATGATGCCTGCTTCTAAAAACTAGCCAACTCCCCAAGAATAGGGAGCTACCAATTTTGAAGGAGGCATACAGCTTTCACTTTACTAAGTCAGCATAATTGCTAACAATATTCTAAATATTTATTATTAAATCCATAAATACACATAGATCTTACCCCTCATGAAATCCTTATTGTTAGTTATTAATCATAGGAGAATTCCATACATGTATTTTGACCAGATTCACAGTTTATTTCTTCCTGCCTACTACTTCTGGTTTCATTTCATTGTTCTAAACTTCATGTCCTCCGTCTCCCTTTCCCTCTCCCTTTCCCCTCTCCATCTCCCTCTTTGTCTCTCTCTGTCTCTCTCTCTCTCTCTCTCTCTCTCTCTCTCTCTCTCTCATTATGTAACTGATTCTAGTGCTCCCCAAATTTATGTCCATTTGTCAGAATAATATTGGTAAATTGTCTCTTAGGGCCTATGGCCTAAAAACCACATGTTCAGGTTTACACTACCAGGAATGAGCTCTATCCTATGAAATAGCCTTTATAATCAATAAGAAAGCTAATGATTTTCCTCATGAAAATACTAGTCCAATGGGCACATTTTGCAAGGCCAATGATACTTTAGTTTTCACAGCAGCTACGATTCCAAAGTCTCTTAAAAATCAGGTAAACTATCTTTTTGTTGTTCTTCTTTTTCAAAACAAGGTTTCTATGTGCACTATACTCTTTAAAGCCCACCACTTCGGAGAAAGAGACAGGAGAATCTCTGATTTTGAGACTAGCATGGTCTAGAGAGTGAATTCTGAGATACCCCAGGCTAAACAGAGAAACCCTGTATCAAAAAACGTGAGGCTTAACCAGTTAGCTAGCTGAAAAGCAAATGCTATCATCACTTTACATTTCCGCCAAACACCATCTGTAGTATGGATTAAACTTAGGAGTACTTAGAAATAGTTTCTTCCTTAACATGAAAGCAGATGGCTTTGTACATAATATGATAAAACAGAAAGTACAAGAATATTAGATGTTATCAATTCACTAGGTGATGATGGTGCATGTCTTTAATACCAGCACTCAGGAAATAAAGGCAGACATCTATGTGAGTTTGAGGACAGCCTGGTTTACAGAGTGAATCCAGGAATCTCAAGGCTAAACAGAAAGATGCTATCTGAAACAAACAAATAAATAAATAAACAAACAAAAAGTTATAGAATCTATAAGGTTTAGTGTATTTAATCTGGAAACATTCAGATATTGCATATACTGTTTATTCATCTCTTTTGGGAATTTCCAAAATGATACAAAGCTGATACACCTTAAATTCACACAGTAGAATCCTTTGCTAACATCATAAAATTCTATTTGTTATTAATATTCATTATTATCTAACATAGACCTTCCCAGATGCTAAGAATATTTCCTGCTGATATCCTAGAGAAATGAATTCTGTTCCTCACGTAATTCTGCTATTCTCTGTTGTCCACAACTGATCCTGTGTTTACCTACATGGCCAGAGATTTCGGGGGGGGCGGTGTATGTAAGAACTAGTAATTCAAAAATGCATCAAGATCCTGTAGTTATTAGTAGTGTAATTTTAGAAGTTCTATAAAATATAAATAAGTAACATAAAGTAAATCACACTTTTGTGTTCATTCAAAAAAATCTTTGTTTCTAACATTTCCTTATTTGCTTTTTCCTCTTCTTTCTTTCTTTCTTTCTTCCTTCCTTCCTTCCTTTCTTCCTTCCTTCCTTCCTTCCTTCCTTCCTTCCCTCCCCCCTCCCTCCCCCTCCCTCCCTCCCTCCATCTCTCTCTCTCTCTCTCTCTCTCTCTTTCTTTCTTTCTTTCCCTTCTTTTATTTTAAGATAACAACTTGCTATATAGAGAAAACTATGCATGAACTCTCAATTCTCTCTGTTTGCAGCCTTTCAAGTACTGGGCTTAAAAGTATGGACTTCTAAATCTAGATACAACAGTCTCTCTAGAAAGCTATGACACCTATTTCATAAATGTTTCTGTCAAGTAACATTCTCAAATAACTGATTCTGGCTATAATAACTATAATATCAATTGCTGCATTACTTCAGTTTTAAGTGTTCGAAACCTTGCTTATCTACATAACAATACTGTATTTAACAGTATTGTTCAGTCAGTGGTTCAGTAATGTCAGAGATTTCCCATAAATACACAGTGGAGTTTTGGTTTCTTCTTACAGTTGTGATGTCACAAGACTATGTGTCTATCACTTCCTAATACAATCATATCAAATCATAAAGGAAAATGAAAAGTTGTCACCTTTGTTTCAATACAAAACATTTAACTGTTCTCACAGATCTGTTATTGGTTCTCACTAGAGTGTTCATTAGCCAAAAGTGGTTTGTAAAAATGTCTTCATGACAAGGAAGTTAAGTTTTTGTAATTTACATCTATCATAGTATAAAAAGAATTCAAAAGTTAAACACTCCCTCCAAAAGTCCACTCAGTAACTGGCCAAAGAAGACCACACACACAGTGTTGGAGAAAATGTAAATTAGGAAAGCTAACAGAGGCTCCTCAAAATACTAAAATTAGAAACTTCATATGATCCAGCCATATGTGTACTTCATATGTGATCCAGCCATATACTGTGGTAGTCATTTATATTAAACTGTTTTTATGCTATACTACAGGACAAAAGGGACTTTGTAATTATGATTAAGTTTAGAATCATAAAAGAGGGTCTGATAAGACAAGGTTTTCACTAGATGAAATCAAAGCCAAAACACATGAAAGGAGACATGATAACAGAAATTAGGAGTTGGAAGAATGCAAAGAAAGAGGAAATCTATAGAAGCCATAAAAGGCAAGGACACAGAACTTCAAAATGATCTAACTCTGATGAATCTTTGTTTAGCCTCAAAAGAGTCAAGGTAAATTTTTTATGTCCATAAGTACTAGAGTATATATTTGTGTCATTCAATACACTAAGGTTTTATGATTTTAACTTTAACAGTAACAATCTGAAATTAATCCACTGTGTTTTAAGAGTTAGATGCTTACGGGTCACATTTCACACAATGCAAAGGACATTAGTAACCACTTCTTTTGTTACATGAAGAGTTTTTTTTTTCATTTTTATATTCAAAGAAACAAAACAAATAAAATGTTGACTAGAGAATAAAATACAAAGCATGACTGAAATACCCAACCCCAGCATAAAGCCAGAAGACAGTAGTCACTTGTTCCCCTGTGGTTGGCACCACTACAGTGATCAAATATGTAATGCAGATGGGAGAAAGTAAAGCAGAGAAAAGAAATGGACCTGTAGATGCAAAATAATCTGTGTTGCTACTCAGGGGAATTTAGCTGCCCATGGTCTGAGCTGTCTTTCCATGGACCATATTGCCACAGGAAGCTAAACTGATCTTAATGGCCTATGCTGTCACCTGAGTACATGGTGATGTTCACATTTGGGCTATCTCAAAGGGCCATGCCTGGATTCATGATTCTATGGCAGCTAGGATCTATGTTGATGTTCATGATCTGGGCTGGCACTTAAAGCCATGTTAATGTCTGAAAGCCATGCTGCTACAGAGGATCGTAGTGGCCTTCATTGACATCTAAGACCATGGTGGCATCATGATGGGGGCTACTTCTAAGTAGTGGTCCTACCACACATAGCCTGGGTCTTCATTGCTTGGCCTCAAAGGCTTGTGTTACCACCATGCAGATATTCATTGTCTGTGCCTTGGCCTGAAACCATGTTGGTGTCCTAGTATCAAGATGAGCTGGCCTTGCTCCTCATCAGCCATAGCATTTGGGAGAGCTGGCCCAGTTCCTTTCTGACCTGCACTATCAGCAGTTACATGAGCACGGAAAAGCTGAGCCACCCTCATGGTGTAGAGATAGGAAAGCTGGCCCAACTCATAAATAGCCATCATTTCCAGAAGAATTGACCATGTAACTCACTAGTTATTGCAGAATATGCAATGGCACTACACAAGGAAAATGGTCCCACTTCTCACCATGACAGGGTGGGAGAGTTGGCCTTGATGCTCTAAGTGTGGTACAGTTAGCCTCTTACATTGCAGAGAGAAAGAGAGGGAGGGAGGGAGGGAGGGAAGAGGGAGGGAAGGAGGGAGGGAGGGAGGGAGGGAGGGAGGGAGGGAGGGAGGACCAGGCTGACCAACTCAGCTAATATTCAGGCCCAAATCCAGGTTTTTGACTTGGCCCATCCTGACACCTACAACATCTACAAGCTGCTAGATTCTGTGAAGTGACACATCTTGCAAAACCATAGCAACAGGATCTCCATGACTCAGGGTAACAGGATAACCAAAAGGAGTTTTGGTGAAGGTTCAGTATTGATGGTGTGACAGGTGTGGGATGCCTTGAAGCAGATCTCCATTTCATTGCTATGAACATTGGCAAGTAATGCTGTTTGGGCAAAAGTGTATACTGTGGGACACACCTCAGCTCCCAATATCACTATAACTAATAAATATGTGATGGAGAGATGAGGAAGATGGAGGGATGTAGTAGTACAAGTATGCTGGGATGAGAGACGTGACAGCTGTAACTGGTATTAGAGAAGGCAGCTACTGAGAGATGAGTAAGTTGTGCCCAGAGGGGTTGATGAAATAACTTTATTAAAATTTTTAATGTAAATTGTTTTATTTTAGGGAGACAATTGCAAGGATGGAGGATGAATATGGAAATACTTGGATATGAATGAGATATGAAATTCTCAGAATCAATAAATGCAAATAAATGAAGTTCCCCCCAAAATCAATAAAATTTATGTGTAAAGGAATGCAGAGGTCATCTGAAGGTTGTTTAATACATATTTGTAGTTTTTAAATATATTAAGTTTTAAGATGAAAGAGCAATATTCATAAAGGAAAACTGGAAAAACTATAAGGGTGTTTGTAATATTTATATATAATTTTTAATTCAATACATTAAGTATGAAGTCCAGAGTATTTTAGGTGTAGATCCACTTTATCAGAGTTAAGACAAAGCATTCTACCCTCAATGTATTTAGAAGAATTCAGTCTTACTTGTCACAATATTTATATGATTTTGAATCTAATTTGATCATATGGTTTGTCTTCAGCCTAGATGTTATAGATTATAGTGATGTTCAACTAAATATCAAACTAACTCTGCATGCTTATTTTCCTTTGTTGATATCATCTCATTTTTTTTTGTTAATACATTGCTAGAGCCAATATATAACAATTTTATCCAGGTTTTGTCTGTCTGTTCTCACTTGCTTCTTTGTTACTATGATAAAACACTGTGACCAAAAAACAACTTGGTGAGGAAAAGTGCAGTTTGGCTTTCAGATTACAGTATACTGTCTAGAAAACTGGGACAAAAACTGAAGCAAAGACCACAGAGGAATGCTGTTTACTGACTTGCTTCCCTGGATTGCTCTAGTTTTTCTGTAGAGCTCAGATCCACCAATCTGTGGATGGTACTACTTACAGCGGCTGGCTCCTCCTACATCAGTTACCAATCAAGAAGAAGACCCTGTAGAAATGATCACAAGCCAATTTGATGGAGGTGATTCTTCAGTTAAGTTTCCCTTCTTCTAGGCATGTCAAATTGACAGCTAAGAATAGTCATCTCTGTGTCCAAGTTTGAGGTCTGCAGTTCTGTGTTCGTGTGTGCTATTGTTGTTGCTCACTTTTAGTGACAATGTGATATTAGCCCTATAAAATTAGGGAATTTCATTTTATTTTCTAGCAGTGAGAAATCATTGCTCATTCTTCAGATGGTTGAGTCCACAATAAGCCATCTGTGCTTTAGACTTTTAAAGAGAATTTTAATTACAGTTTCAACTTCTGTCATAGCTATGAAGCAATCGTGGTTACTTCAGATTGCCTTGTTTTGGTAGTTTGATTTCAAGAAATAAGCCCATAATTTCTTAGTTATAGAATCTATAACTGTGAAGTTCTTTATACCAATCTCTGCTCTCCCTTTTCCCAGATATTATCATTGTTTCAAAGGCAGCTTTATTTGGATGTAATTCATATTGCAGCATATTCATTTACTTCAAGAGTGTAATTCAGTTATTTTAATAAATTTTCAGAAATTCTAAACTATTACTACAGTCCATTTAGAATCCTCACTATATAAAGTCCTATCCAACCTTCAGATCAAATAATTATAAGTCTATTTTCTATTCAAATAAATTTGTTTGGTACACATATTTCATATATATGGAACTTGAGAACATGTGTCTGCTACCTTTTGTGGCAGACTTATTTTATGTAGCCTGTTTTCAAAGATTTTCCATGTTATTATATGATACTCAACTAATTTTACTTTGAAAGTATATTGATTTATGATCACTGATTAGAGATTTCAATACATGGCTACATTTCCTAGTACTATGAACTTGTGTTGAGGCAGAATTTCACAATGAGAAACTCATAATGAAATACAAGTTTTCTCTTCACAGAGGTCAGAGGGAGCTAGGAAGGAACTTTCCTGGATATATGTATATATATGGATATATACATATCATTAAATATGCCATCCATGATACTTTTTCTACAAATAAGACCTACTTACTAATATTTCACTAAGCCTTTACTACATGACCTTTGAAGGACAATATCTAAACCACAACACTTAGCTGATTTCTAATTTAAATTTAGCTAACAGTATTTCAAAGTTGGCTATGTTGCATTTTGTTTAATCATTTTTCTGATGAAATTTTTCTGTCATATTAGGGCTTGTCAACAATATTACAATGAATATTTTGCAACTATTTATGTAGATATGTTTTGATATCTCTTGTGTATATACATAGAAGGAGAATTGCCATGTAATAATTCTATCATTTCAGAAATGGATCAAGTTCGGGACCAGTGGATAGACTTACAAAACAATGCCCACACCTAAGGTTCAAGAAACATTGTGGAAGTTGGGGTAAAAAGATTATAAGAAACAGAGAAGCAAGTAGTTTTTTGTGATGTTGTGACTTCTAGAAATGCCAGAAGTTATATCCATGAAATCTCACCAACATGAGTCTGACTACACATGAGATGAACAAGGACAACAACAGACACAGTGATTTTGACAGCAGAAAGCCCAGGAGGCCTCAACACTGCCCAGAACACTATAGGCAACTAAGTAATGCTGAGAGTGGGAAATAGTCCTCACCAGGGGAGAACACACCATTGGATATCCAATATCAAAGTCATCCCTAAAAGCCCACATATATGAACTAAGGAGTTAATAATTGTATGTAGAAAACAGTGTCCAGAAATTTAAAGGCCAGCAAGGAAGGAGAGTTTGAAGGATTTAGGAGGGACAAGTGGCTAGGGGCAAATGATGAAATTATATTGTTATCTCAGGATAAAAGCTACTGTAAAATAAAAAAGAAATGGCCAGTCTGTTTTCCAAACCACAACAATCTTTAGTCCTATTCAAAGTATATGCACATTCTAATTTTTCTTAACCTTATGAAGACTTATTATTTGGTCATTTCTTTTATTTTAATAATCTTGTGGTTTTGTTTGTATTTTCTCATCACTAATGAATTTAATAGGACTCTTATGCTGTACTTATACCTAACTGTCCAGCTTCCAAGGAGAAAGTTTTCTTATTTTTGAATGTAAATGCTTGTTTACTTAATTTCTTATCGTAGGCATGTTTGTGATGTGACATGTAGGAATTTTTTTAACAAATTGCTGCAATTTGATATGCTTTTTTTCTATCAAGAATTTTAGTTCTTAAATTTAAGCATTTGATCTTATTGGAATTAATTTTTACATAATGACATTCTTATGCATGTGGCTAGCCAATTATCACAGATATATTTTAATTAGCATATGATGTGTTAGAGAAGAACATGAGATTTTTGAACAAAGTTTGACTTAGTAAATTTTCTTTTCATACTCCTGCCTTCCCTGATTCACCTGATCTTCATGAAACAGAAAAGTTATATTCTGCATGTATAGGATATTGAGATATTTATGTAAAAGAAAAAAATTCCCTCCATACTCATTCATGATGCCATATTTTAAAACAAATTGTCATTAGATAAATAGGTTTCTTCTACACTTTCCAAGCTTACTGTTTATATATCAAATAGTTTCTGGTACAACTATCTTGATGCAACTGTTTTTAACAATCCCTGAAACATGAACATGAGTTATCAAAAGAATTTTTCCTTCCTTTTTAAGACTCTTGGACTATTGTAATTCCTTATGAATTTAATAATAAATTCATCAATTTTTAGAAAGAAGTGCTTTTGCATTCTCATAGGGATAATAGATAAATTTGAGGGATATTGCTATTTTAGTAACTATATTTTCTGATCCATGAATATGGAATATTTCACTCATATATTTAGAATATCTTATCTCTCTCAGCACTGTTTTGGAGTTCTTAAAGTAAAATTTTTAACTGCAAAAATATCTAGAAGAAAGAAAGCTTCCAAAATGGTCAGATGACAAGAAATAATCAAACTCAGGGTTGAAATCAATAAAATAGAAACAAAAATGCAGTATAAAAATTTAACGAAGCAGAGTTGACTCTATGACAAATCAATAACATTAACAAACCCTTAGCCAAATTAGGTGAAAAGCAAAATGAGGAGATCCAAATTAACAAAACAAGAGACAAAAAGGGGACAAACAACAGAAACACCAAGGAAATCCCAAGAATCAAAAAGACATACATTAATATCCTTTAGTCCACAAAATTGGAAAATCTAAAAGAGTTGGATAATTTACTTGAGATATAGTACTTACCAAAGTTAAATCAAGAAGAGATAAACAATTTAAACATGCTTACAAACCCTAGTGGAATAGAATCAGTAAACAAAACTCTCCCAAGCAAGCAAACAAACAAACCTACAAAAAAAAGCCAAGGTCTGCATGGTTTTAGTAGAGAATTCCATGTCAATTTCAAAGAAGAATTAATGCCAATATTTCCAAAATTATTCTACAAGATTGAGACAGGGAAATAACATTTACCAAGTCATGTAATGAAGTTACAGTAATGCTGATATTTAATCCACATTTAAAAAAAAACAAGTAAGAAAGATCTATAGAGGTCAATGAAATTTAGGAACATAGATACAAAAATATCTGGATAAAATGTTTGCAAATTGAGTCCACGAATGTATAAATAATCATCAAGTTGGCTTCATTCAAGAAATGAAGAAATGGTTCAAAATACATAAATTAATATCTATAATACACCTTACAAACACATTCAAAGACAAAAACTACACTATTATCTCATTCAATGCAAAAGCCTTTGACAATAATTCAATAGCTCTTCATGATGAAAGACTTCAAGAAACTATGGATATAAGGAACATATCTCAATAGAGACAATTGACAGCAAGTACATAGGCATATCAAACAAATGGAGACAATTTTAAGTAATATTCACTAAAATCAGAAACAAGATAAGGTTGGGAATAGGACGCCTTTAATCCCTCTTACAGGAATATAGACACATCCTTGCTACACGCCTTTAATTCCAAACAATGATGAGAAAGGTAGTTTTTAGAAGGAAGCAGCATGCTTGAAAGTAATGTCTAATGAGTGGCAGACAAAATGATGGATTAATCAGACAAAGATTTCACAGAGTGTGTCAGAGACAGGATACACCCAACTCCTATGAGAACAGACTGGAAAGCAAAGTGACTTTATAGAAGAGTTCATAGTGGGAGAGGGAGAGGGAGGGGGAGGGGGAAGGGAGGGGGAGAGACAGGGAAATACAGAGACAGGGAGACACAGAGAAAGAGAAAGGGGGGAGAAGAGAAAGTTTTACCAAGACAGTTGATTCAGAGAGATTGCAAGAGAAGACAGAATGAGTCTGAGTATGAGAAGCAGCAAGAAGACTAGAACAGAGCTAGTTTGATTCCAATCACAGCAAATTCTGTCAGAAGCCAAGTAAAGCCAGTCTGAAACAGTCAGTTTGTAGAGGTGTTTGTACCAGAACAGCTAAGTTGAACCAGCCTGCCTGAATTTAGAAAGAACTAAAAAGGGTTAGTTTATTCAGTAGTAAGCTTCCAAGATGACAATTATATCTGGTGAATAAAAGTTGCTCTTACAGTTGTCCACTATGTCCATACCTATTCAATAAAGTACTAAAAGTATTAGGTAGAAAGAACATTAGTCAACTGGAGGAGATCAAGTGGATGCAAATAGGAAGAGAAGTCACAGTATCTTTAGTTGCAGAACATATAATTGTATACATAAGTGAACTTAAAAATCCATTAGAAAATTGCTATAACTGATAAACACCTTCACAAAGTAGCAGAATATAAGATTAATACTCAAATATTAGTTGCTTTCCTATATACAAACGAACAGAAAAAAACTAGGGAAACAACAGTTTTCACAAGAGCTTAAAAAAAATCTAGGGAAACTCTAACCAAGCAAATGAAAGATTTTTATGTTTAAGGCATTGAATAAATGAATTAAAGATGTTATAAAGAGATGGAGAGATCTCTAGTACTCATTTATCAGTAAGATTAATATAGTAAAAATGATTATCCTATTAAAATAAACCTACATATTTAATGTAATCTCCATCAAAATTCTAACACAATTATCCATAGAACTTGTAAAGACAATTTTCATTTTCATATAGGAGAAAAGAAAAGAAGGAAAAATAATTTTGAACAATAAAAATCTGCTGGATGTATCACAATGTCTGATATCAAATTTTACTGCAGAGCTATAGTAACAAAAACCACATGATATTGGTGCAAAAGCAGACATACTGATCAATGAAATCAACCTGAACTTGCAGATATAAGTCCACATACCTATGGACACTTGATTTCTGATAAAGAGGCCAGAAATTCACACTGGAAAAAATATAGAATCTTCAATAAATGCTGATAGTTAAATTCAATGTCTGCATGTAGAAGAATGTAACCAATCCATACTTATCACCCTGTCCAAATCTCAACTTTCTATGCATCAGAAACCTTAACATAAAACTAGTTACACTGAATTTGATAGATGAGAAAGTGCAAAATAATCTGAAATACATTAGCACAGGAAAAGACTTTCTGAACAGAACCCTTATAGCACAAACACTAAGAAAAAAATTTTCTCAATGAGACCTTATGAAACTGAAAAGCTGCTGCATGGCAAAAGACACCCTCATTTAGACAAAATTGCAGAGAATAGAATAGGATAAAATTTTTACAATTACATATTCAATGTAGGGCTAATATCTAAAATATACTAAGAGCTCAAAAGAACTAGATATTAAGAAAAGATCACAACTAAATGTGGGTAGAAATTTAAAGAAGAATTCTCAAAAGAGGAAGCACAAATGTCTGAGAAGAACTTAAAAGATGTTTAGCATCCTTACTCAACAGGGAAATATAAATCAAAAGTATACTGAGATTTCATCTTACAGCAGGCAGAATGGCCAAGCTCAATAAAACAAATACAATTCCTGCTGGTGAGGGTATGGAATAGTAACAGTCATTCATTGCTGGTAGAGTTGTAAACCTTTGCAGTGTTTCCTTGGATAGCTGGGGATTGATGTACCTCAGGATGTAGCTAAACTATTCTTGAGCATATACCCAAACATCAATCCATCCTATTACAAAGACACTTTCTAAACCATATTCACTGCTGCTCTAGCCATAATAACCATAAATTAGATGATTTATGATGAAAGGCACTCAGAGACAGCTAGAATTAAGGTCCATTTGAGGGATCGTGGAAATCTAATACAGTAGAAACTTCCTATATAAATATGAAGACAATCTAAATCAAATTACCAAATAAGAGAAAACAGATCACCAACTAGGTATGCATCATCATCAAGTAGGGCTTCCAATACTAGGAATGGATTAATTCTCTTTGAATTGTTAGCCAATGTAGCCCCATTGAAATCTCCATACAACCTGTGTTATTGCCAAGGCTATTTATGCCTCTTTAAAAAATGACAGTAAGGCTATATTACTTAAGACAATATGTACACAACTCATTGAACATGGAGAAGTCAAGCTGTTGCCTATAATACAGCTTTAATAGACTAGTGTTCATGTTCATAACACTTGAATATATTTTGCATGCTACCAAATAAGAAAGGTAAATACTAATCCAGGTACAATCACTTGTCATCAGCAATGATACCCTTTCTGCAATTGTGACAAAAACTTGTGAGAGCAACCAACCAATACTGATTGGATTTAAGGCCCACCAAATGAAATGGAAACTATACCCAAGAATCTGAGACTATATTGGCCAAGGAACTAGTAGAAAATCAAGTATCACTGTTTTTCTACAATAGCATAGCCATAAAGTGACTCCTAACAACATTTTTCTATATCTACAAATCATTGCCTTATTCAGTCATCATCATAGATGCTTTCTCCTGAAACAGATGAGAACAAATACAGAGCTCACAACTGGATTATGCACAGAAAGTAGCATACCTTGTAACCCTCAGTCCTAAGTGGGATGTCAGACTCATACCGAACCTGTACATTCTATCTGAGTCAATGTGAGTTAACATGTGTGTTGGTCCTGCTATTTTTATTGTGCCTTGTTTCAATGGTGACTTCTATCCTGTCATGCCTACACCCAGGGCTCTAGAAACCCTGTAGAAGAGAAGGAAGAAAGATTGTTAAGGCATTAGACTGATCCAGATGGATGTTCCAACACAGAGTAGAAATGGACACAAGTCCACATCACTCACGCAGAAGCTGCCTCTAGTTAATCACTTGTAAATGAAATTTACTTTACTCCAGTTGAGTTTCACTAGGGATACAAACTCAGTCTTGTGTGCCAGTCCTGCCATAGAAGACCAACACAAAACAATTCCAATGAGATCTTTAGATTGTCTTTATCTCAAAATGTTTTGCCAGGGTTTTTTTTGTTTTTTTGTTTGTTTGTTTGTTTGTTTTTACTTGCAGGTTCTTTGCTTATATATATATCATGGCTTCCAGGTTTGTGTTTTTATGTGATTCCCACTGAATGAACATGGGTGTCTCTGTCTACTTGTGTTTCTCATGATTTTCATTTAATTTCTTTTCTTCTCTATGTGTTTTGTCTTTTGGGGTTGTATTTGGTTTTGTCTTTCAAATTTTCATTTTATTATTATTCTCTAGATGCCTGATTGTTTCCTAATGAGAGACAGAAAGAGTATAGATACAGATGGGAATTGAGGGACAGAGCATCTTAGAATGGGGAAAAACACTAATCAGAATATATTGTATTTAAAAAATCTATTTTTAATACTGTAAAATGGTAATAATATGTGTTGTAAATATAATAGCTTTTTAAAAAATAATTTTATGTCCTCTTTACATTCCTTTTACAAAAGACTATTCTTTGAGATTTCCTTTTTGGATAATATGTAGCATGTCACTGACTATGTTTGCGGTTTTGTCTTTGTTTTTTAGAAATGTAATCACAATGTATATTGGTATGTATTTCTTTGCAGCTATCCTTTTAAACTTTGCTGAGTGGCTTTGATTTGTCTATTTATTCCACTAATGATAGAGAGTTTAAATAATTTCCTACTCAATATGCTTTCAGTTTCATTTTCTTTTTCTTCAACTTCAGAGACTTTGATAGTACACTTAAATCATTTGTTATTGTATGGCAATCTTATTTTCTCATTCTATTTTTTTCTGTCATCCCAATTAAATGAATTCAATTGATCTTTGCCTGTTTCTCTGCTTCTATCTTTGTTGTCATCTTTCTACACTTGAATTTATGCAACACAAATGTTTTCTTTTATGTTTTGCACTTTCTTACTTAAGTTTTTAAAACATGTTGTATTTCTTTGCCTACCCCTTTAAAATTCATTTATTCAATGTGCATCCTAATCGCTGGTCCCCTCCCAGTCTTCCTCCCACAATTCTTTCCCCAATACCATCTTCCCTTTTCCTCTGAGAGGGTGGACCCCTCCCTTCCATGCATCTTCCCACCCTAGCACATCAAGTCTCTGAGAGGCTAGGCACATGGTCTCTCACTGAGGCCAGAGAAGGCAACCCAGCTAAAAGAACGTATTCCATATACAGCTTTAAGGATAGCCCAGTTGTTCAGAACCCTCCTAGAGACTGAACTGTACATCTGCTACATGTATGGGGTGTGTTAGGTCCAGCCCTTGTATGCTTTTTGTTTGGTATCTCAGGTTCTGAGATCCCCCAGGGGTCCAGGTTAGTTGACAGTTGGTCTTCGTATGGAGTTTCTTTCCCCTTTTGGGGGCCTCAGCTCTTACTCCAACTCTTCCATAAAAGTCCCCAAGATCCATCCAATGTTTGGCTGTGGGTCTCTGCTTCTGCTTTGGTCAGCTCTTTGATAGAGCCTCTCAGAGGACAGTTGTGCCAGGTTCCTGCCTGCAAGCATAACAGGAAGTGTCAGGGATTGGTGCTTGCTCATGGGATATGCCTCTAGTTGGGCCCATTCTTTTTTAAAACTTAATGTTTCTTCATTTCTGTCTTAGACTTTGTGAATGATATTCATAATATAGTATTGTTGTTTTGACTGTCGAATAATTTTAATGTTGAAACCATTTGGGTAACTTCACAATATTAGGCTAAGTGATTGACTTGCACACAGAATTTTCAAGATTTTACATGTATTATGCACTACATTTTACAAACTATATTTTCTCCCTTCTCCTTGAATCTATGTATTCATATACACTCATACAAACACACACAGTATATGTACATATACATTACATGTAATAGTATGTTTATACTGTTATCAATTTAATGTTTTCATCCTAATTTAAATTTTCAATCTTATATCTACTCATCAATTTGAAGAGACAAAACAGTGTGACTTTCAGAAAGTGATTGAAATACAAAGATTGATCTTTTACTAGTGGATCAATTTCCCTTTTTAAGAGGGACAGTAATCCAAAGGAATACCTTTCAGGATGTGTCTCCTCCTTCTTCTGTGTGAGAACACTGAGAGAAGTTGATGTTTTTGAAACTGTATGTGTACTCTAATTGGCTTCTCCCTCTATCTCTTCTGTAAGCTTGGATTTCAAACTATGAACCAAAAGTTCCTGTTGCTTATAATTTATGATGTTTATGGTATTTTATATGACATGATATATGATATGACATGACATGATATGACATGATATTATTCCTATAGTCCTGAACCAAGAATGAGAACCAAAGCAGTATCATTCTCTGTCTTAAGAATGGGCTTCTGTACACACAGAAAAGAGTTAAGTATAATTTACTAGAGCAATATGGATTAACAATTGGAGAGATTTTATTCTCTCCCTTCATTACCTTTAATAATAGAAACTAGACTGTGTTACCATTTTAGAAAATTTAAATCAATAGCCACTATTTAAAATTTCTTTATATATTCTTTAAGAATTTTATATTGATTTTCAGATTATCTCTTTAACAATCACTATTTTACCTGTCTCTTTCTTGGGTATTTTATAAGGACATGAACTCTCTCATCTAGTTTCATGCCTTAACATTGAGGCTAGTATAAGAATAAATATTGGGTATTTTACCCAATAGAATGATATTTTCCTACATTGACCTTTTCTCACTGAGGAATTGATGTTTATTTTAATGAGCTCACTTTCATTTCAGGTTCTCAACAACTATTGAGAGAAATATGTTACTGAAATTTCATACGAAGTAAACTGATAATTTTTTGAAATACAAATATTCTCTGTTACTTTAAAAAATGTGAGGTAAATAGCAGCTCCATAAGCATTTTCTACAAAATTCAGGATGTCAATTGGTAGTTAATGTTATTTTCCTACTTAAATTTTTCGCTGTGACCAGACACTTTGTCAATGTCAGTTCCTATAAGGGAAAATATTTAATTTAGGCTAGCTTGAAGTTTTGGAGGTTTACTCCATTATAATCATAACAGGAGCCATGACAGCATGCAGTCAGATATGATGATGGAGAAGGAGTTGAGACTTCTAAACCTTGATCTTCAGGTAGCAGAAGAAGACTGTATACAACACTGGGTATAGATTGTTCACAGAAGGCCTGACCACACAGTGACATGCTTCCACAACAGAACCATGCCTCCCAATAGAACCACTTCCTATGATTCAAGCATTAAAACACATGAGTATATGGGTGCCATTTCTATTCCAGCCAACACAATGTATTCCTTGACCCCTATAGACCTGTAGACATAACATAATGCAAAATGCATTTAGTTCAAGTTCGAAAGTCTCCATAGTCTATCACAGTCTCAACAATGTTTAAAAGTCCAAAGGTCAAAGTCTCCTCTGAGATTCATCAAAATAAAACAGATCACATACTTCCAAAATGTGTGGAAGGAAGCATAACGAGGCAACACTGGAGCAAAAAAAGTCCAGAACCAGCTAACCAAACTCCAAACACTTCATCATCGTCATGTCTGATGTCATGACACTCCAAAGATCTCCAACTCCTTTCAGCCTTGTTGACTCCAACACACTTCTTCCTCTTGGGCTGTTTCCAATCCCTGTTAGCAGCTTTCCTTGGCAGGTATCCCATGGCTATGGCATCTCTAATCCCTTAGGGTATGTAGGCTTCACCTTCACAGCTCCATACAGTGTCTTCTTTGGGCCTACATGGGGACACCCTTGCAACATACCTAACCTCGGCAGCTTTCCTTAGATACAGAAGGAGACTCTATAACCCCTTTCTTCTATCCATGACACTAAACCAGAACCATGTGTCTGACGCTACCACATTCTGCTGCTTGCTGGGGCTGAGCATGGCCTTCTCTTTCAATTACATCTTCACGTGTTTTCTGTTTTCAGTTGCTTTCTTCATTGCCTAAGCTTTGCTGCCATGAAACTTTCTCTGTAGTCTAGGCTGACCTTGAACTCAGAGATTCGTGCCTGGACCTAAGCTGTTTTTTAGTTCCTTTACAAAAATGGAAATTTAGCTGTGAGGTATTCTCCCCTGAGGTTATCATTCACTTTATTCTGTTTCTTAATCTGTTTATCTCCTTGAAGACAGTATTTGGCTCCACTGCACCTAGTGCCCCTTTTCTCCTTGAACCATATATTTTATTTTTCTTTGCTCATTTTGCTCTTTTTCATCAAAAAACTCTTCATAAGAGTTAACAGTAGTAACCACATATCAGAGTCTATACTACACTGTTTAAGATTTCCTTTATCAGTGTTATTATTCCAAAACTTTTTAGTCTCAGGCAAATTTTTTGGAGAAGGGCAAAATGCAGCCAAATTCTTAGTTAAAATATCACAAAAACAGTCTCTAGACCACGTACTAACCTTCTCCTCTGAAACCTCTTGAGCTAGGACTTCACAGTTCAAATTACACTCAGAAACATTTTTATGTTCCTACTAAGAAGAACTATTAAATCCTACTTTAAAACACTCAACTGCTTTTCTAATCCAAAATTACAAAATCCACATTCTTCCAAACAAGAGTATGAACAACCCTGTCATAGCAATAGCCATTATGGTACCAACTTCTGTCTTAGGGTTTTATTGCTGTGATTCGAGACCATGATCAGGGCAGCTCTTATAAAGGAAAACGTGTGATTAGGGATGGCTTACAATTCCAGAGGTTTAATACATGATCATGGCAGGAAGCATTACAGCATGCAGTCAGAGATGGTACAGGATAAGGAGCTGAAAGTTCTACATCTTAATCTGCAGGCAGAAGAATTAGATTTAATACCATGCTGGGTAAAGTTTGAGCATAGTGGATCTCAAAACATGCCCACAAATGAACATACTTTCTCCACTAAGGCCACAGCTCCTAATAGTATCAATTCCTATGGGCCAAGCATTCAACCACATGAGTCTATGTGGCCATACCTATTCAGAACATCACAGCTATATCTAATATTTAACTCTATCAATCATTCATGAAAGGGATTTATGAGAACTCAATATATCAGAAGTGCCTTTGCATTCCCAAAAACTGGGATCAACATTGCTAATATGAATTTTCATTTAAGTCACTCTTTGTAACACAGGAACAAAGAGGAACCAGGGGGAATTATTATTTGTTATAAGAATGAATGCACAAGAGAGGCAACATCACACTTTCAAAAACTACTAACAATAAAGTTTATATAATTATTTTCATAGAATGAGTTTTCTTATTCCAAATCTTAGAATATGCTGACTGTCACGTAAAATTTGAACAGAAACCATCTAAATGCTAGATTTGTAACTATGAATGTTAGCTATAGGAACTTCATAAGCATCCTCTAAACGGACTTATACTAGTCTCTACACACAAGTTTCCTATTGGAGCTACATACTAGAATTCTATGAATAGAGTCATGAAAATGGTCCTCTCTCAGAATCATAAATTGGGGAACCAAGAAGAAATACAGAGGAAGGTATCATAAAGTCTTTAACATTTGGGAACCACTGTACCAAGCTTTCTTTCAATATTAAAATATACTATATTGGTTACTTTGTGTCTCTTTGATAAAATATCATAGCCAAATGCAACTTATTATAGAAGGGAGTTTATTTTGGCACAGGATGATAAAAACCAATCATTGCAGAGATTCAGGACACCAGGAACAAGAATCTAAGAGTAATATTTTAGTCTATAAGTAAAAAGCAGAGACTGAACTAGAAATAGGATGCAGCTATAAACTCACTCATGTTCCTAGTAACAAACTTCTTCCAGCAAACCTCTACATCCAAAGCTTCCACAGTTTCAGCAAACAACACCACCAATTTGGTCCTAGTGTTCAAATGTAGGAGCCTGTAAAAAACATTATCATTCTAATGTCCACAGATGTTATCAGGTTATAGGAGTTACAATTCTTCACATTAACACGAATATAATTTGAATAAATGTGTAAAGAATGGATGGAATAGGTGAAATAATTGAAAACATTCAGTTATACAACCAGTTTCAGCTGTTGGGATTCATCTCCATGTACGATGATTTCTCTATTCTTCCCACTTTGATTTTCTACTTGACCTTCTTGATTTTTGTTTTGAAACATTGTGCACAGGAGTTTTAGGTATTGTGTTTATACTCCATATTATTTAAAAACAAATAAATGCCTCTATTCCACAACTCCTAAAAGATGTTCTGATCTTCCAGCTATATTTTATTCACTTTATATCCCAATTGAGTCCCCGCAACTCAATCTCTCTGTCCTTCTTCTCCTTCCAGTCCTAATGTTTACAAATCCCTCACAACATTTTTCCTCCCCTTTTCCTCAGAGGAGAATCTCCTGATGGGTACCACCTCACCCTGGATCAATCAGTTGCCATAGGCCTAAGCATGTCCTCTCCCACTGTGGCCCAACTACACAGTGCAGTTAAGGGAAGGGAATCCAATGGCAGGCAACTGAGTCTGAGACATTCTGCTCTGATTCTTAGGAAACCCACATGAGGACAAAGCTGCACATCTGTTACAAATGTGTAGAGAGCTTAAGTCCATGCCCTGTATGTTCTTTGGTTGTTGTTTCAGTCCCTATAAGCCCCAAAGGACCCAGGTTAGTTGACACTGTATGTCTTCTTGTGGTGTCCTCGACACCTCCTGCTCACTCAATTCTATTCTGCACTCTTCCAAAATACTTCTAGAGCACTGACTAATGTTTGGCTGTGGGTCTCTGTGTCTGTTTCCATCAATTGCTGGATGAAACCTCTCAGTAGACATTTATGCTAGGCTTCTGTCTGCAAACATAGCAGAATACCATAAGTAGTGTCAGAGATATGGCATGTGTTTCAAGTTGGGCCAATACCAATAGTTCAGGCACTAAGGTCAACAATTGATAAGTGGGACCTCATGAAACTGAGAAGCTTTTGCAAGGCTAAGGATACCATTGAAAGAACAAAACTGCAGCCTACAGAATGGGAAAAGATCTTCACCAACTCTACCTTGATAGAGAACTAATATCCAAAATATATAAAGAACTCAAGAAACTAGAAACTAGCAAAACAAATAACCGAATTAAAAAATTGGGTACAGAGCTAAGTAGAGAATTCTCAACACAGGAATCTCAAATGCCTGAGAAACACTAAGAAATGTTCAGTGCCCTTAGACATCAGGGAAATACAAATCAAAATGACTCTGTGATACCACTTTACACCTATCAGAAGGGCTAAAATCAAAAGCTCAAATGACAGCACATGATGGTGAGAATGTGGAGCAAGAGGAACACTCTTCCATTACTGGTGGAAATATAAACTTTGCCAATCACTTTGGATATCAGTTTGGTAGTTTCTCAAAATACTTAGAACAATTCTACCCAAAAACTCAGCTATACCACTCTTGGACATATACCCAAAAGATGTACCACTGTATACCACTAGAACGCTTGTTCAAATATGTTCATAGTGGCTTTATTGGTAATAGCCAGAAACTGCAAACAACCTAGATATCCCTCAACTGAAGAATGAATGAAGAAATTGTGGTACTTCTACACACTGCAATACTACTTAGCTACTAAAAACAAAGACATCATGAAGTTTTCAGTCAACAGGATGAAACTAGAAAATATCGTTCTAAATGAAGTAACCCAAACCCAGAAAAATATGCATGGTGTGTATAAGTGCACATTAGCCTTTAGTTTTAGCAAAGTAAACAAATGCAATGTGCCTGCCAATTCCTTTCTGCTGTATCCAAAATCACTATGAAAACCTGTGCTTCCTAGTGTGAGAATTTGAGCTTGTCATTCTTGCAAAGGCTAAGCTAACCTGGCAAGTGGCTAATTAACATGAAGATATGAAGAAAAAAATCCCAGCTTTTCATAGCCATATACTTTGAAGAGATACCATTATCCCAGCCAATGTCAAAATTTGTTTTAAAACCAGCCCTTACATTGGTGAACTATGAGATACACCACTAAGTTTCAAGGTGTTTTATTTAGAACTTTGCAGCAAGAGAATGATACAAATGTATACCGGGGAGGTGTCTGAAACTAAGCCCTAAATGACACCATGTAGGACACCAAACCTGTGGCTAATCTAAGTCATAGGCCTCTTGGATTAATGTCCTAAATAAAACAGTGTATTAATGAGGACAGCTAGTCAGTAAACAATATGTTAATGAGGATGGAAGACTCCATTCTCAGAAAGTGAGAAAGTGAGGTGATTACTATTTTAGAAGTTGATTAGTGTTTTAGAATAAATACTGTTACTGTGAGGTTGAAATGGTTAGACTTACAAAGATTTTTTTGAAACTTCATAATTAATTTATTAATGATATAAATACAAATATTTAAGCCATTTTGATAGTTTAAAAATTCATGATCCCAGTTATAATAAAGATTTATCCAGGAAAAAACTTCTTCATTAACTAATTTATTTATTCACTTTACATACTGCTTACAGCACCCCCCCTCATCTCTGTCCAGTCCCTCCTTTGCACAATCCTCCCCATTCCCATTCCTCTTCTCCTCTGGGAAGGTGGGGCCCATTGTGCACCAGCCCACCCTAATCCAGTAAATTTTAAATATGAATTTCAAAGGGATTTTTACAACTTAGTACATTAATCTTTTTAAATATTTTAAACAACAACTGTATATTTAAATGCATGATTTTTTTCATGCCACTTGACAATTTAAATAAGAAACAAGAGCTTCCAAGATCTTAATTGTTTAGTAGAAAGGTAAAACTTAGAGGCATATAAAGTACACCTTAATTTATCTTCAAAATACTGGTATTATTTGCCAAATCATAGTAAACCAATTAGTCAATTTATCTTAAAATTATGTGCTGTCTTGGTTGTCAATGACTATATCTGGAATGAACTATAACCTCACTCCTGTGAGAAACATTTTTCTGAATTCAATCACTTGAAGGGGGAAGAATGTCTTTTAATCTAGACCTTTAATTTAGCTCTTTTGAGGTGGGAAATTCCGCATTTAATATGGGCCACACTGTCTGCTGAAAGCCTATATAGAGGACATGGAAGACAGTAGCTTGCTCTCTTTCTCCTCTCTCTCTCTCTCTCTCTCTCTCTCTCTCTCTCTCTCTCTCTCACACACACACACACACACACACACACACACACACACACACATTGCCTTTGCTCTCACTATCAAGTCTATTTCTTATTTGGCATTAGAGCCTATGTTTCAGGATTCAAGTGTATACTGAGACCAGCTAAGACATCCAGCCTCATGGACTGAACAAGTATTGGATTTTAAGACCTTTCCTTGTTCGATAGACATTGTTGAACTAGCAGACCACAGCCTTTACAGCCTGTGATTGTAATAAATCCCCTTTAAGTGTACACACACACACACACAAAGAGACAGAGAGAGAGAGAGAGAGACAGAGAGACAGAGAGACAGAGAGAGACAGAGACAGAGACAGAGAGACAAAGACAGAGAAACAGAGAAAGACAGACAGGGAGACAGAAAAAGACAGAGACAGAGAGACAGAGAAATAGAGAGACAGAGAGACTCAGAGATAGATTCAGGAACAAAGACAGAGAGAGACACACACAGGGACAGAGACAGAGAGAGGAGAGAGACAGGAGATAGGATAGGGAAACAGAGACACAAAGAGATTTATTCTGTTAAGTGCTATTTCTCTAGAGAACCCTGACTAATTCAAATATAATATTAAATAAATTGGTTAACTTTACGTTTAAACTACAAGGTGGACCTGGGTGGTTATAAGGTGGTAGTGATGGAGAGCACTAACAAGTGTGAGCCTTTGTCAGTAGCAGTGCTGTGTGAACCAAAGGCTCAGCCAGGCTGCTGTCTGCCACAGCCTGAGTTTCAGTATTAAGTACACCTGAATACTACTCAGTTGAATGAAGCATAGGTTCTTGTCTAAGCTACAGCAAAGAATTTCAAGATAAACCAGGTTGAAGCTGTATTGTATAGTTTGCTAAGAAGAGATTTTAACATAGAGTTATGCATAGGATTAATAGAAATAAAGACATTTAGAGGATGGTGAACATCTATTTGGGAGGGTACACTTCTCTAAATAATGTTTCTTATAAACGTGTTATTAAAGACAGCTACCCATATAATTTTGGTTACATTTCAGGCATTCCGGAATAATATCCCCTAGGCATTTCCCTATCTCTTTCCTAATAAATAAGATCATAGAATTGTATCTGGGATTCTCAGATCAGATTATAAATGCATAAGGTAACTACAAAAGGAATCTATAATCAAAATGAGACTTTTAGAAGTTGCAGTTTTAATACCTGAGAAAGAAATAAGTTCATATACACTCAGGACCTGAATAGGCCCATTAGCACTTTAATGTTCTTAAAATATCTTGAAGTAGCTTAAAATACCTTTGAAGTGTTTTTATATAAGAATGTTGTTCCTATGTAGGCTACCCCACAACAGGTGCTAATTATGCAAGAATTCTTGAATTTAGCTAGTGAAAGGCTTCAGTCAGAACTTAGAATGAGGAACTCCTCTTGTTTCCTATGTCACCTAAACTTTATTTGCTTCTCTATCTTGCCCCACTTTGGCTGTCACTTTGGCTGTCTGGTGACTTTGATAGATGTCTAGTGACTGGCACCTAGAATTTAAATATCCCTTACTGCAAGAGAAACAAAGCATGCCTTTGACTGTTAGATAATCTATTTAAACTCTTCTAAATGCTGACTCTGAGTATTCAAGTGCAAGACATCTGAAATGGAGGGATGGTTGATGAGGAAGACAGAAGACAGAAAGATCAACAGTGTGTGGTTTACAAGCAATATACTATTGATAGCAATGAGAGGGCATTACTAAAGTGAGGAAACTTCAGGAACGAACTAATGGGCAGTATAAATTTCTGTCTTGTCTCACTTTAGAGGAAATTGGTTGACAGCAATTCCCCAATGTGAAAGATAGGCATAAGGAATGGGCAAAGCAAAGGTGATTTTGGCAGCTATATGAAGTTATTGTTTTGAAGGGAGCAGTGTGCAAATCATTGCCTTTTTTCTATCTGGCTCTTTAGTTTGTAGTATACAAATAAATATAATGTAATATAAATATAAATAAAAATAAAATAAGATCCTTAAATGTAAGAATCTGGTGAATTGATGATATATGTTGCTATTGATTGGGCATTTTACAATCCCTAAAAGTCTATAAATACAAGCTTAGGTGAAACAGAATCTGGCTATCATGAGTTAATGAATGTTCATTTGCTTCTAGAGGGAAAAAATGTTGTCTTGAACAAATGGACACCAGAGAAAACAACAAGGAATGGAGAAAACCCATGTTGTTTCACCTCCAAGAAGTCAGCCTCTGTAGAACATGCCAAGTGTGTGCCAGTGGGAGATGACAGAAGTCTTTAACAGCCTTGAAAAATGTCTCTGGGAGTTGAATCTTACGAGAATTAATATGTGGAGGGTGCTGAAACTGAAAGATGGAATTGAATATATAAAAAATCAGTTCTTAAAGATGGATTCAGATAAATACTTCATGAATGTCCACACACATTTTGAAATGATGTGTCAATTTTGCTGCATGTGTGAATTTTTGACAAGGATACTTAGAGATTTACTTTCATTGTCTAGTATGGCACTACCCTTCACAGGAGAGAGTTTATTTACCACAAAATACAAATCCACAGAGAAAATTGAAGGATATAATTAAAACACCCAATACCACATATTGTTCCAAAAAATCGTATAACAATCCTGCTATGATAACAAATATAAATTGAGAGATTGAGACATGAGGTTGCCATTGAGACACAGCAGAAAAATGCCGAGTGAAATTCCAACCACAGTGCTTTTCTGACTCCAAGTCATATGCCATCGGATCTCCAAATTTTAACTGATTTTATTTCAAGTTTTTATTTTGCAACATAAAGAGCAAGGTAGAATCAGGCATGAGTCCCTCTACAACAGCAGAGACCTAGAGTGAGGCCCACAATTGTATAGACTCCCAATAATATTAAGATTCAGATGCAAGAAGGAATGTCACTTCACAGAAACAAAAATGAATCAGATGAAACTTGATAGAGTGCAGAGTAGAATAGCATGGCCTTTCCCTGTACAAATGACCATCCCCAGCCTCTGAGCTTTAGTGATTTATGAGCCTGCACCTGGCTTGGTCCACATAGCCATTCACTCTCTTCATTACCATGGAGAAAGAAAGATGTTATGCCCATTCCCCAAGCAATTAAGTGAAACTCATTTCATAACAAATTATTCATTATGTTTCATTAAAGTTATCAATATACTATGGTTTTTATATTTAAAGAAAAGTTCTTTTCAGTAACGGAAGATGTTTTTAGATTTCTACATTGTTCAGTGGTAAGCTGAGGAAACTTCTTTCCTTGCAATTATGCTTCTTGTGTCTCTACCCCTTAACATTCTCCAAGAGAGACACTGGAGAAATCCCACTGCCAAATCTAATACTTCATGTTCTAAATAATTTAACCATTTTCTCTATAGTAAAAGATTACATTTTCATTGTGAGCAATTTAGAAAACACAAACCAAATGAAAAACACACAAATACCACAAAATCCCAGCTCATAAAATATTAAACTGTGAATCATTTGGCACCTAGTGTATTTTATAATGAGATGACAGACAAACATATGTATTTTTAATAAATATAACAGAGACCAGAATATCCATGTATGATGGACATGTTTCCTTTCATCAAAAAGGTGCCATATATACCTAAACAATTTTTTAAAAAGTCAAATTAGAGAACCTAGATATCAGGTTGATTTCTACCAGAAAGAGCCAAGAAGTAGGAAGCGAGAAAACTGAGTATGAAAAACTAAGAAAAGAAAAAGCAAGTGTAACAATCAGAAGAGAATTTCAAAGTAAGGACAGAAGTAGATAAGACTTTCTTTTTGCTTAATTTTAACAATTATTTCATATATTTTTTGAGATAATACTGTGTGCTCTCATCCTTTTCTTCCCTCCAAACTTTACCATATAACCCTCCTCGCAGTATGTCAAATTCATGACCTCTTTTTTCATTAATTGTTACATATATATGCATATGTACTATACATATATATATATTATATCTACATATGCATCACATAAACACACATGCCCAAACACACATGTATATATATATGTATATTACATATGCATATATATATATGTATATATATATATACATATATATATATTCCAAAAGACACATCACTGCACAATCTATATAATGATCTGTGTGTGTGTGTTTGTGTATGTGTGTGTATGTGTGTATATGTGTGTGTTTAGGGTTGACAGTTTACTATTGCATAACAAATTGGTGAGCTACCTTCTTGGGCAGAACTATTTCTTAGCATAGCTTAGTTGCCTATAGTTCTTTTAGTAGGGTTGAGGTCTCCTTGATTTTTCCTCAACTACTTTATCATGTCTACTGTTCCTGTTCTTCTTCAGCTCATCTCTACACAGTCTGTTGGTGAGACTATACGGATGTAGTTTCAGACATTCCTAGGAGAAACAATCTCACAACAATTTTCCTGCTGTCTTTGATTCTAACAATCTTTCCATCCCTTCTTCCACAGAGATCCCTCCCTAAGCTTTAGGTACTCGAGTTATATTTTAAGTGTGTCCCTGAATAATTGGTTATGTTTTTTTTATAATGATCCCTTCTGTTTCTAAGAGAAGTTTTCTTCATGAGGATTAAGGATAAAATCTATTGCTGTGTATAAGGACAAATGTAAATTGCTGTTAGGAATTATGCTGGTTTAGTAAAGCGGTGGTTGTAGGTTCTCCTTCAATAATCATGACTTTACTAACACTGAGTATTTGGCAAAAACTCCAAGTCAAACATGATTTTCCTCTTGTTTAATGTATTTTGAGTCCAATTCCAGAGTTCTTTGTTATTACCAATGAACATATATATATATATATATATATATATATATATATATATATGTATATATATATATGATTAAATACTATGATAGTGAATATATATTTTTTCACTGTGTCATAGTACTTAATTATAGTTTCTCTTTCTGGAGTTTCAGTTACCTTGGGTCAATCTCAGTCTAGAAACATTCATTAGTAAATTCCAACAGTTTAAAATTGCTACATTTTAAACATTGCATTATTATGAGTCATGGGATGCAATTCCTCATTTTCCTTCTTTCTGACTTAGACCTGACTCTTCCCTTTATCCCTATAACCTCTTAGATCATGTTCTTGCCCATTGGTCACACAGAAGCTCTTGGGCCCTACATCACCAGCCATGATGTTGTAGTGCTATTGGTCAAATGACACTTAGTTTATATAAAAATGGATCCACACCAAAAGATTAGTGATTTTGACATTTTCAATATGCCAAAAAGATGATGTAAAGCCCTTCAGTTATGGGAAAAGTTCTAAGTTCAGAACTCAATACAGACAAAAACAATATGGCAAAATTGACAAGACTTATGGTAAACTATTTATTGCTTTTAATTTACTGATAAAATTTTATCATAGGTATATATAGGAAAAATGTATGTGAAGTTTGTTACCAACTACTAACAATCTTGTATCATGCTCTATGAAGAAGAGATTACTGGGCTTTCATCAATTATAAGCCCACTCTATTAACTATAGCACCCATTAAAAACAAGAATTTAAAAAAATCTATGTTCAGGATCCTTTTGTATCTGTGTGAGGCTCATAGGCAAAGCAAAAGCATTTATAAAGGTATTTGTTATGTGCCCTGATAAACCTAGATGATGTCCCAGGGAAGGTTAAGGTCATAGAATACCTGCTAGAGATGCTTACAGGCAGTCATGAGCATCATGAATAGCAAAAATCTATCAAAGAAAGAAAACCAACATGAGAGACTAGAAAATGTCTCCATCATATGGACACAATGGAATGCAAACGAGATCTCTCCTAAGGTAAAAGTGCTTAAAGAAAACAGAACTTAGTGCGATTTGTGTAAATCTCTCGTATATGAGTTGCACTCTGTGTCTCTCTGTCTCTGTCTCTCTCTGTCACACACACACACACACAAACACACACACACACACACACACACACACACCCTTCAGTTAGTCTTCATGATCACTCTCAAGCTCACCAGCAAGCATTCTTACGTGCTGACTCATCTTGCTCGCTCCCAAGTAGTCATTCTCCTATACACGTTGAAGTATAATTGTGAATAAGGAATGCAAAATGGAAATTTAGAAAAGAACAAATTTTAGCAATTAAAAAAGAGCTAGAGTTACTTTATGCTAATAAGAGAAAAATAAAATCAAATTCAATGGAAGGAATGGAAGACAAACAAGAAAAGAGAGAGGGAGCAAGGGGAAGAAGGAAGGGAAATGTGAAGAGATGCTAATACAGAGACAGTGGGCTCTGAAGCTTTTTAGGGAATCTCAGCATAAGAAATCACCACCTTCAGTGACATTAAGTCTATTGCATCTCAAACACAGCTTCCCATGTCAGCTTTCTGATCTGAGTTGGTTAAACAAAAGTATTTGTTCCATGTGAGACCTTCACTTTGTAATCAAACTATAAATTCTGACCACTTCAATGGTCTTTTCACAATTACTAACCAGATATTTAAAAGTATATAAGCCCAGGCATATACATCAACACATAATAAAAGTTGTTATATTGTTGAGAACCTAATATATCTATCAATAATTATCCTTCATTGATTATTTCTGATTGACTCTTTACCTAAAGTAATTTACTGACTACTCATTGCTTCCCCGTTGGCTACTCTTCTTATTTTCCTTTGTACTCACATCATTTTGCCAAATATTTAAAGTACCTCACCTCAGATGACAAAACTAAAAGCCAACTTTTTTTTGTAATTACTATTAATAAAGCGAGAAGGGCATTAACGGATTCAGCAGCAAAGAAATAGACTTGAAACCTAGATTATATTATAGTCTACACAGGATAGATTAAAAATTAGGAACTGAAAGCTAGGAAAAGAGTGTTATCCAAATGCAAGAATCAAATAACTATAAGAGCATATTCCTTAATAAGCACCGTGTAAGAACCTTTGGAAATGATGAGTGAGCACATTTGTGGCCATCACTCTGGCAAGATTTTAAATATTCACATAAAGGGAATTACCCTATGGATACTAAAACTTGTTATTTGGATAATACCTATTTAATTATTCAAAAGTGATTCCCTCTGATGCATCTCTTGTATCTGTTAGCTTTCCCTCCTAGAACTCATTGTATATTTCTGTAGACAGAATTAATTTATAATTGAAAGACACAAATGATATGAACACCCATTGTAGGAATAATTATTAAAAACCCTTACCACAGTGGATAAAAGCTTAAAAACTAAAGTATTAGTTTGTAAAGGGAATGCTCACTTTCCTCCTATTGAAATAAGATGTGGAAAAATACACATTGAAGGAAGAAATAGCAAAGAAAGTGTAAGTGCATGCTTATTTACAATGTGCAGTTTACCTTACACTGAAACCATGACATATATTTGAAGTTAGTCCATGTTTCTTAGGGGGAAAGAAGGACAGACCTACTATCTATGAAATGTCCATGAGCCGGGATACAGATACAGATACATCACTTATTTCATTCCCTACAATTTGAACACAAGGCACATGGTACAATATTTTTAAATCTACTCACCAAACAGAATTTTTGTTTGTTTGGGCTATGGCCTAATAGCACAAGGCTTTTGACTTGAATGTAAGGTTCCTCCCTGGCCCTCAGGTTTACAGACTGTAAGTAATACTATAAGTTTTTCTGTTTTTTGTTTTTTTATTTTGAGAATAATATCAGTCATTTTAGTGATTTAAATGGCAGCAATCCTGAGGGTAATAAGTTTTTCCTAAGTATAAGCAGATGTATATGTCTCCTACTATAGGAAATAGAATTAAGCAAATATTAATTTTAACCACATTGCTTTACCGGCTTCATGACAATGATGGCAGTCGTTATGCTTCAACATGTCACACACAGAAAAAGTGAGCCAAGCAGTCTTCAGTCCTAGTCATTTCAAATTAAAGGGCCCATTCTAAAATACAGAGCAACATTCAGATTAAAGGATGCAAATGAATGTGCTTACAGAAACACTGAGATGGCATGGTGACTGGGGACAGCAAACACACGTTCACCTCTAGAACTGGGTAGCAGACACAGAAAACTCAACCATTTGGCAGCACTAGATGTGTGAGCTTGGAAATGTTTGCTCCACTTTGAGAATGATTCAGTTTAAAACAAAACCCCAACATGTCTGTCTTTAGATAAGCCACCATCAAAATGTCTGGTGGGATGCCTGCCCCATCCCGTGTTCTCCCTCAACACAGAGGTTTTGTACAAACCTTTGATGTACAAGTCCAGGATCAAGTAACAACCAGAGACCATTTTTCCACAAAGGAAGAAAATAGCATTTGGCTCAATGTCCAAATTCCACTTCATTGTTCATTTACAAAAACTAAAATTATAATAAAAACAAGATTATGGACTTTATATAGGTCTATAAAATAACTCTGGAAAACTACAGATACAAAAAGAAGACTAATCAAAAACTTCTATATCGGCTGCAAAGCTCTCTAAAAAAATGCAAGAAATACCGTAATAAAGAACAGAGGTAGGGTTTGGCTCTGAATGGAGTTGCCCACCTGCAAGTTATTTTTAGGAGTCCCCAAGATAGAAAGGAAAACATTTGAAGAAGTTTCCACCAGTCCCCATAAAAAGTGTTCTGTGGTTGGATCTTCACTCTCTCTCTGCACGAACTTTCAATAAACTGAAATGGGGAAATAAACAAAAGATGATAAAAGGGAATGTTAAATGTGTCCTTGTGAGAAAGGAAGAAATAAAAGTGTTTCAGCTAATTAGTCCAACGCTGATTTTTCCTCCTTTTCTTCGTCACTCGTAGTCAAAGACAGTTATACTCGCTGTACAGCACACATGTAATAGATAACTTTAGGAAAAAAAAAAAAAAAACCTTTAAAAGCACTTTCTCCTTCTGGCACTCAGAATGCATCACAATTAGACAACAGAAATGTATTTTTCATATTGAATGGGAGAAGGTCTGAGAACAATAACAAAATAACAAGATGACAAGTGCCCAATGTCTTGTAAAATATATATGTTTTATGAGGGACCAGTCTGTCAATCAACAGACAAAAACATCCTAGAACAAAGGCCAATTTATAATCAGTCTCTGCTTCTACAGGAAGGATGGCAAACCACGGACACAGTCACAAGTTAGAGGCAGCAGATCACAGGCTGGGATGTAACAAAGTTCGTGGTGTACTTCTCTTGCAAGCAAAGAGTCCTAGGGCCAGGGTCTGGGCCCCAGCATAGAGCAGATCACAGGCAGCAGCTCCGTACCCAACCCCAGAAAACCAAGAGAAAGAGGTACTCCCAGGAGCTTTAACTCAGGCAGCACCCCAGGTAAGGAAAAAGCAGCACTTGCCCCAAACACGGGGCAACCGGGACCCACTGGGACCCAGGAACTCACTCCTGGCCAGGAGCTCGGGTTCCTTCCGGTCTGAGCCCAAGCACTTGGCAAATCCCAGGAACCAGCTCTGTACCCAATCTCACAGAACCCAGAGGAAGTGGGGCTCCCAGGAGCTCTAACCAAAGCAGTTTCTTAGGTTAGGAAGCAGAAAATTCTTGCCCCAATCAGGTAGCAACCAGGACCCACTGGGACCCAGGAATCCACTCCTGACCCAGAGCCCAGGCCCTTTCCAGTTTCCACCTGAGCACAGAGAAGATCTTGGGCTTCAGCTCTAACACAGCAGCAAAACCCATCCCAAACAGTTCTGACACAACCTAGATAATAGGAAAGATAGGCCCCAGTCAGAGACAGCACAGATAGCACAAAGGTGATCCAGATGGCAAAAGGCAAGCTCAAGAACACAATCACCAGCAACCCAAGGTACTTGCTATTATCAGAACCTAGTTCTCCCACATTAGAAAGTCCTGAACTGCCCATATCACCAGGAAAGCAAGAACCAGATCTAAAATCACTTCTAATGATGATGATAGAGGACTATAAGAAGGAAATAAATAACGCTATCAAGAAACTTGAGGAGAACACAGGTAAACAGGATGAAGTCCTTAAAGAAACACAAAAATTCTTTAAAGAATTACAAGAAAACACAAACAAACAGATGAAGGAATTTAACAAAACTATCCAGGACATAAAAATGGAAGTAGAAACAATAAAGAAATCACAAAGGGAGACTACCCTGGAGATAGAAAACCTAAAAAAGAAATCAGGAGTCATAGACACAAGCATCACCAACAGAATACAAGAGATAGAAGAAAGAATCTCAGGTGCAGAAGATACCTTAGAAAATATTGACACAACTGTCAAAGAAAACGCAAAATGAAAAAGTTCTTAAAACAAAATATCCAGGAAATCCAGGACACAATGAGAAGACCAAACATAAGGGTTACAGGTATAGATGAGAGTGAAGATTCCCAACTTAAAGGGCCAGTAAATATCTTCAACAAAATTATTGAGGAAAACTTCCCTAACCTAAGGAATGAGATGCCCATAATCACACAAGAAGCCTACAGAACGCCAAACAGACTAGATCAAAAAAGAAATACCTCCCATCATATAATAATCAAGACACAAAATGCACAAAACAAAGAAAGAATTTTAAAAGCAGTAAGGGAAAAAGACCAAGTAACATATAAAGGCAAACCTATCAGAATTACACCTGATTTCTCACCAGATACTATAAAAGCCAGAAGATCCTGCACAAATATCATACAGACCCTAAGAGAACATAAATGCCAGCCCAGGCTACTTTACCCAGCAAAACTCTCAATTACCATAGACGGAGAAACCAAGATATTCCATGACAAAACAGAATTTACACAGTATCTTCCCACAAATCCAGCACTACAAAGCATAATAGCAGGAAAGCTCC
Source organism: Grammomys surdaster (assembly GCF_004785775.1). NCBI lineage: Eukaryota > Metazoa > Chordata > Mammalia > Rodentia > Muridae > Grammomys > Grammomys surdaster. The sequence continues at coordinate 3,441,589 of NW_021604608.1, forward strand.
AATACAAGGAGGGCAATCATACCCTAGAAAGAGCAAGAAAATCATCAAACCCAAAAGAAAATAACCACACAAACGATGTCTCCACTATTAGCAAAAATGACAGGAAGCAACAACATCCTGATATCTCTTAACATCAATGGACTCAATTCCCCGATAAAAAGGCATAGGCTAACTGACTGGATACGCAAACAGGACCCAGCTTTTTGCTGTTTACAGGAAACCCACCTCAGCGACAAAGACAGACACTACCTTAGAGTAAAAGGTTGGAAAACAATTTTTGAACCAAATGGCCCTAAGAAACAAGCGGGAGTAGCCATTCTAATATTGAATAAAATCGACTTTCAACTTAAAGCTATCAAAAAGAATAAGGAAGTACATTTCATACTTGTCAAAGGAAAAGTCAACCAACATGAACTCTCAATTCTGAATATCTATGCTCCAAATACAAGAGCACCCACTTTCATAAAAGAAACCTTACTAAAGCTCCAAACACACATTGCACCTCGCACAATAATAGTGGGAGACTTCAACATCCCACTCTCAGCAATGGATAGATCATGGAAACAGAAACTAAATAGAGATACAGTGAAACTAACAGAAGTTATGAATCAAATGGACTTAACAGATATTTATAGAACATTTCACCCTAAAGCAAAAGAATATACCTTTTACTCAGTACCTTATGGTATGTTCTCCAAAATAGACCATATAATTGGGCACAAGACAGGCCTCAACAGATATTAAAAAAAAAATTGAAATAATCCCCTGCATCCTATCAGATCACCATGATCTAAGGCTGGTCTTCAAAAATGACAAAGACAATGGAAAGCCCACATTCACATGGAAACTGAACAACACCCTACTCCTTGATAATCTGGTAAGGGAAGAAATAAAGAAAGAAATTAAAAACTTTTTAGAATTTAATGAAAATGATGACACATCATACCAAAATCTATGGGATACAATGAAAGCAGTGCTAAGAGGAAAATTTATAGCTCTACGTGCCTACAAAAAGAAACTGGAGGGAACATACACTAGCAGCTTGACAATGCACCTGAAAGACCTAGAACAAAAAGAAGCAAATACACCCAAGAGGAGTAGATGGAAGGAAATAATCAAACTCAGGGCTGAAATCAACCAAATAGAAACAAATTGAATTATCCAAACAATCAATAAAACCAGGAGCTGGTTCTTTCAGAAAATCAACAAGATGGATAAACCCTTAGCGAGACTAATCAGAGGGCAGAGAGACAGTATCCAAATTAATAAAATCAGAACTGAAAAGGGTGACATAACAACAGAAACTGAGGAAATTTAAAAAATCATCAGAGCCTACCACAAAAGCCTATACTCAACAAAATTGGAAAATTTGGATGAAATGGACAATTTTCTAGACAAATACCAGTTACCAATGTTAAATCAGGACCAGATAAACCATCTAAACAGTCCTATAACCCCAAAAGAAATAGAAGCAGTCATTAAAAGTCCCCCTACAAAGAAAAGTTCGGGACCAGGTGGTTTTAGTGCAGAATTCTATCAGACCTTCAAGGAAGACCTAATTCCAATCCTCTTCAAACTATTCCACAAAATAGAAACAGAAGGTACACTACCCAATTCATTCTATGAAGCCACAATTATGCTCATAGCTAAACCACACAAAGACCCAACAAAGAAAGAGAACTTCAGACCAATCTCCCTTATGAACACTGATGCAAAATTACTCAATAAAATTCTAGCGAACTGAATCCAAGAACACATCAAAACAATTATCCATCACAATCAAGTAGGCTTTATCCCAGGAATGCAGGGTTGGTTCAATATTCAGAAATTCATCAATGTAATCCACTATAAAAACAAACTCAAAGAAAAAAATCCACATGATCATATTACTAGATGCTGAGAAAGCATTTGACAAAATTCAACACCCCTTCATGATAAAAGTCTTGGAAAGATCAGGAATTCAAGGTCCATACCTAAACATAGTAAAAGCAATATACAGCAAACCAATAACCAGCCTCAAACTAAAAGGGGGGAAACTTGAAACAATCCTACTAAAATCAGGGACTAGGCAAGGCTGCCCACTCTACCCCTACTTATTTAATATAGTATTGGAAGTCCTAGCCAGAGCAATTAGGCAACACAAGGAGGTCAAAGGGAGACAAATTGGAAAGGAAGAAGTCAAAATCTCACTATTTGCAGATGACATGATGGTATACTTAAGTGACCCCAAAACTTCCACCAGAGAACTCCTAAACCTGAAAAACAACTTTACCAAAGTGGCTGGGTATAAAATTAACTCAAGCAAATCAGTAGCCTTCCTCTACTCAAAAGATAACCTGGCTGAGAAAGAAATTATGGAAATGACACCCTTCACAATAGTCACAGATAATATAAAATACCTGGGTGTGACCTAACCAAGCAAGTAAAAGACCTGTATGACAAGAACTTCATGCCCCTGAAGAAAGAAATCGAAACAGATCTCAGAAGACGGAAAGATCTCCCATGCTCATGGATTGAAAGGATTAATATAGTAAAAATGGCTATTTTGCCAAAAGCCATCTACAGATTCAATGCAATCCCCATCAAAATTCCCACTCAATTCTTCACAGGGATAGAAAGAGCAATCTTAAAATTCATTTGGAATAACAAAAATCCCAGGATTGCGAAAATTATTCTCCCCAACAAAATAACTTCTGGGGGAATCACCATCCCTGCCTTCAAGCTGTACTACAAAGGAATAGTGGTAAAAACTCTGTGGTATTGGAACAGAGACAAGCGGGAGGATGAATGGAATAGAATAGAAGACCCAGAAATGAACCCCCATACCTATGGTCTCTTGATCTTTGACAAAGGAGCTAAAACCATCGAGTGGAAAAAAGACAGCATTTTCAACAAACGGTGCTGGTCCAACTGGAGGTCAGTGTATAGAAAAATGCAAATTGATCCATACTTATCTCCTTGTACAAAACTCAATTCCAAGTTGGTCAAGGACCTTCACCTAAAACCAGCCACACTGAAACTAATAGAAGAGAAACTGGGGCAAAGCCTGGAACACATAAGCACAGGAGAAAAGTTCCTGAACAGAATACCAATGGCCTGTGCTCTAAAACCAAGAATTGACAGATAAGACCTCATAAAACTGCAAAGCTTCTATAAAGCAAAGGACACAGTCAGTAGGACAAAGCGGCAACCAACAGACTGGGAAAAGATCTTCACCAACCTTACATCTGATAAAGGGCTAATATCCAAGGTATACAAAGAACTGAAGAAATTAGATTCTAGACAATCAAAGAATCCTATTAAAAAATAGAGCTCTGGCTGAACAAAGAATTCTCAACTGAGGAAGCTCGAATGGTTGAGAAGCACCTAAAGAAGTGTTCAGCATCCCTAGTCATCAGGGAAATGCAAATGAAAACAACACTGAGATTCCACCTCACACCAGTCAGAATGGCTAAGATCAAAAACACAGGTGACAGCACATGTTGGTGAGGATGTGGAGAAAGAGGAACACTCCTCCACTGTTGGTAGGATTGTAAACTTGTACGACCAGTTTGGAAAGCAGTCTGACAGTACCTCAGAAAATTGAATATAATGTTACCTGAGGACCCAGCTATACCACTCCTGGGCATATACCCAAAAGACGTTTCAACATACAACAGGGACCTATGCTCCACCATGTTCATAGCAGCCTTATTTATAATAGCCAGAAGTTGGAAAGAACCCAGATGCCCTTCAACATACTCAGCTATTAAAAATAATGAGTTCTTGAAATTCTTAGGCAAATGGATGGAGCTGGAAATTATCATCTTGAGTGAGGTGACACAATCTCAAAAGAACATACATGGTATGCACTCACTGATTAGTGGATATTAGCCCAAAAGCTCACAATTTCTAAAAAAAAACAACGTATAGACCACAAAAAACTCACATAGAAGAAGGAAGACCAAAGTGTGGATGCTTTGGTTCTTTCTAGAAGGAGTATCAAAAGTTTCAACCAGAGCTCCCAAAGTCTAAACTGCCAGCCAGAGAGCACAAAGGGAGGGACTTATGCACCTGTATAGGGAATTGAGGGTGACCTTGTTAGACTTCAGTGAAAGTGGAGGGCCATGGTCCCCAAAAGTTTGGATCCCCTACTGTGTGGGAATTCGAGAGCAGGGAGATGGGACTGGGAGGATGTTTTGAGCACACCCTCACAAAAATTAGGAGAAGGAAGAATGGGATAAGGGGTTTTGGGGGAGAATGGGAGAGGAGATAACATTAAAAGGTAAATACTTATAATATCCAATAAGAAAACACAGATAAAGGGTCTAAAAAAAGAGAGGGAGAGAGTTTACTTATTTTAGATTATTTTCAAAAGTTTCTAGGAGTTGCTAATTGGCTAAGATCCTATTTTAAGCTCTCCACAAAAGAATTTAAGTCTCTGTTCAATATTCTCAAGAGAGATGTAAATCCTAATTTTCCTCAACAATTAATTGACAAAAGAGAGGTAATCTCACAAAAAGTAGAAGAGGCTATTACTAATCGATATATTATATAGTCTGATTAGTTGTCATCGGTGCTATAACAGTCCTTTGACAAAAGATTATTAATATAGATTTATATATCCTTAAATAGGATCTTCATGACTCTCTGAGTGTGGAAAGAGCTACTGTTGGCGCTTCTGCCCTGATTTTACAAGAACTCTGAAAAATTGGCTTTAAAAACAAAAGAGGGGGAATGGTACCCCCTCAGAAGGAGTCCCCCTGAAATACTCTCCATCATGCCTTGTTCACTTTTATTTCTCTAAATCTGAAAGCTCATGGCAAATCCGCTGCTGACTGCCTCTGGCACCACCAAGACCAACAAAACTTTGCCACAGATATGGGAAAGGACCCTCTTACCCTTAAAGGGAATGGCCAAGACCCCGTTCCCTTATGGGGCCGAGGATTGATATGGCTATCTGATATCACAGAAGGCACAGCTACCTGGCTACCAAAAAGATTAACGAAAAAAATAGATACCCCCACAAAGCCAGGCCCAACCATAAATACTATGAATAACAATTTACATCCAGGGAAGAGAAATCTCCCTGACAATCCCCTTCTTTTTCCTTTCCAGGTAAAGATGAATCACCCGTGATGTCTGCTGTTAGAAGTTCTAATCCAGATGCTGGCCTCCGAACTTACACTACTCAGACCTTGAAGGGCCACTGACAAGAACATCAAACAGCTAGAGATTGACATCACTAATCTGAAGAAATCTCTCGTTTCACTGTCTGAAGAGACCTCCTAAAATCGCAAAGATACTTATGGGACTTGATTTATTCTATTACAATAGAGAAGGCTGTGTACAGCTCTTGACTGTGCATAGCCCTTAAAGAACAAGGTTGCCTTTACATAGACAAGACAAGGAGGGTTAAAGAGAGCATGAAATAGGTAGCAAAGGCCCTAAGAAAAATCAGAGAGAGAGACAGATGAATGCTGGTACATGAATTGGTTTTCAGCCACTCCAAGGTTGTCAACTCTATTTCCTCCCGTCCTGGGACCATTATTTGAGTTCTTTTTGCTTTTTTCTGCTGGTCCCTGGCCCTCAAATAGGCGGACTAACTCTGTGATACAACAGATAAATAACTTGGTAGCAAAACCTACTCAGATACATTATAAATTAGCTATTGAGGACCACGAGACTCAAGATGAGGTTGTTACATTAAGCAGGGCATTTCCAAAACCCATCTCCACCCAACCTAAAAGGGGGTACTTCTGCCCCTAGATCAAGCAGAGTGGGGCTACCCAGAACCCCCTCTGACAGGCAATCTGAATTCTTGCTAAGGCTGCGAGGCTAAGCACTGCAAGGGAATATAAATAAAAGTTAAAGGTATCTATCTGGTTTTCCTGAGGGACAAGCCTGACTGCATAGGGGTTGATGTCAAAAGTATCCCCTCTCCAGGAAAAAGACATTGGGATGGGTATGGCCCTCATGCCTCACTGGACAACGACAGGGGGACTGGAGCCAGTACAAGGTCCCCTTCAAATACTGGAGGTCAGACTTCTATCCCTGCCATCGCAAGTTTAGAATTGCCATAGTCCTTCTATACTTAGAGAAGGGAGGAGATGTCAGGGACAGCCCTGCTTGCACACTGAAGGCCTAAAATCAGCCATAGGCCTAACATCAGCAATAGGCCTGTCATACATGTATACTAACACCAAGTCTTGGGTCTCAGTGGAAAAACATTGAAACAGATGGCTATAAGCTAATGTCAACAGGCAGTTTTTGTGGAAATTCACAAGCCTGAGTAGTCATAGACCTTGTAAATAGGTAGCCTTGGCAGACCATACCAACTTAGATAAGGACAAGCGAGTCATAGGCAGAGTCATAGTGACTTGTCCCCTGAACCTTCACACAGCTGATACCCTGTTCTGAAGATATCTGTATTCCCCCTGAACACCCACACTCCAGTGCCATTCCCTTCCCCACATCCTGCCTTTCTGTGTTTATAACCCCTGTGTGAATGAACTATGATTTGAGAAAAAATAAATTATAATAAAAAAAAAGAGTCCTAGGGCCAGTCTCTAGCACCTAGTGGATTGAGGACAGTGCCTCATGCTTCTAGTCATAATTCTCAGATGGTGAAGGCAGGATGACCAGTTCCAGGCAGTTCTCAGTTACATAGTAAATAGGAGGCCAGCCTAAACTACCTGCTACTCAAAATCAACAAAATTAAATGATAAACCTCAGGATTACTCAATCTCAGGATCCGACTTTGTTTTGTTTGAGAGTATTTGTTTACTTGTTGTCTTCCATTAAATCCTAAAACTTGAATTTGAAAATTCTGCATTATATAACCATGTCCCATTCTACATGACCCCCATTATTGCTATTTCTTTTATTTTATGAGGTATCGTAAACAGAGTAATTCCAGAAAGTGTAAACCAGGCACTGGCACTCCCAGATGGAGAATCTCACAATCTAGGCAGACTCTCTCCAGCTTTCTCCATTCTGGCTTCCATTACCACCTATGAAAATTTTTTGGAGTGTCCAAGCACTGGGGATATTTTTTTCTGGTTACTACTTCTTCCCTGTTCTCAGCACTTGCGGTAGTGAGTTGCTCTCCATGTGACACTGTGTTGCTTTGGCTGTTTTCTTGCTTCAATTGTGGCTATTGCTCCTCCATCACTGTCCTTCTGCCGACTTTTTTCTCTTGCCCTCTGTATAGAGGTGTATGGCTGAGCTCAGTCCTAGACTCAGTTGATTCCCCTTCTCCACTTCACAGTTCCATGGCTCTCACTGCTTTAGGGAGCCAATTGTCACTCTAACTTTATTCTCCTATGGTCCAACATATCCTTGATTTCTCTATCTCAATAGCTACTTATCACTTAAAACTTCGTGTAGTATGGAAAGAAAGGAAAGAAAAATTCTTTTTGTCTTTGACTCTCTTTGTTCCTTCCCAAATTTTTGCAACCACATTAACAGCACAATAACCTATCTTTAGTGACTTTAAAATCAGAAGGCATTCTTAAACGATCTCTTATATATAATCCATGAGTAATTTCTTTATTTGTATCATCAAATCATAACAAGTATATTTGTGTTTCTTCCTTCTCTATATTGCTAGCAGGTTGGTCTGAGGGACTCTTGTCCTATACTTGGATTATAGCAACTGACTCCTCACTCTTTATCATCCCTCTGGCTCTCATACAGATTAGAGAGTCATTTTTGTGACATATAAATTATGAGGCAGTTGAAAACACGAATACTCTCTTCTCATTTAATTAAAATCCTTTAATACCTTCCTGTAGAAAATCTAAAGTTCTCAACATGATCTTGAATGCCTAAACTCATTTTCATCTGCAGTCTGTATACTATATGCCAGTCATACCAACAACATGTCTTGTCACCAATAAAACAAAGCTCTCAGCTGTCCCAGGGCCTTTGCATGTGTTGTCCTATCACCTAAGTATCTTCTCTGCTTCTTCTCACCCTTTGTCGTAATGCTTGTCCTTTCTCATCTTTAAACTTCCATTCTATCCTCCTCTATCCAACACCATTCTCCTTTGTATCACAGTTTATTGCCTTCAGATCATTTGTCAGTGAAGTGACATTGACCATTTTCTTGCTTATATTCCGTCTCCATTACATCCGGCACATGATTATTGCAGTGTTGCACCTCAACTATTTGGCTGCATGTCTGGTGTACTAGAAGCACAGAATATGCATATGTGAAGGAACAAATGGGTTCTTGGATAAATGGGTGAATGAGTGACAATAACAGAACAGGTATGCATCATACATAATGTGATCAGTGACATTTCAATCACCAGTGGGTGGGGTATTATCAATTATGATGTGTCACCATAAGTTCTGAGAAAACAATCCTAGGATGATAGGTGCACATGGACATGCTATCATCTACCAAGCAGAATAAAATCAGAGGCAAAGGAGCAGGCCTACAATTTCCAGTGATGTAAGATGCACCATCTCTGCCCCATGCTAGACTCACTGCACAGAATTTCCTTTCGTAATGTTTTGTTTTGGATTTTGTTGTTGTTGGTGGTGGTTTTTGGTGTTTTTTTTTTTTTTTTTTTTTTTTTTGCTAAGACACATATTAACAGCAACCAGCACCTCTCTAGACTGAACACAGTTGCCATTCAGGAGACTTGGGAAAACAAAGAATTGTAGCAAGCCCTAGAGTCCTGATCCAGAAGAAAGAAACTGAAAGCTCTAAACAGGTTTTAGCCATGAGTACGAAGGTCAGAAAGGAGAAATGCTTAGAAGAATCTCTCTTTTGAAAGAATCAGGCACTCGGTACACAATGGAACTCACTACCTGACCAATCTCTACTCAACTATTCTGCCTCAGTTTGATTATGACTAATATTCCATAAGGACACTTTGTAGATAAAGACTTGATACTCAAGATACCACATGCATATAAAAGTTGAAGAAACCTTCAGGAAACAGGGAAAAATAGGAGTGGGAGATCCTTAGCTGTTTCTCCTGTGACCCTGTCATTCTCAAACGAGTAATTTGCAATCCTTTCATTCCAATAGTGTAGTGTGATAAAGGGGATAAGCTTGTCACTTCCTCTATCACCCTGTTTCAAGCTATAATAACATCTTAGGTCTTGATTGTACTTCTCCTGACATCATGAGCATGTGTCTATTATCTTATTTGAATACGAAGCATTCAAAACAGTGAATCAAGTCTTTGTTCTTTACTAAGATGTCTTTCTCTGTAATTCTGTATGCTATGGTGACAATGGAAGATGTGGAAAGGGGTAGGTTGGTAGGCAGAGAGGACCTTTCCATTCTCAGAGCTGAAGGGGAGGGACAGGGCTAGAAGACCAGTGATGTGTAAACTGGGAGGAAGGGGACTGCAATCGGGATGTAAACTGAATATATTAATAAATTAGTGGGGAAAGGAGGGAAAAAAGAAAGAAAAGCACTGTATATCTCTTCTCTACTTAGAATAATGGTATGTGATTAAAAATGCTTTTCCTGGGTCGTTATAGACTAATATGACCCAAAACATCAGTAATGACATCTATTTGTATATTGCGTTTGTATATAGCTATCCCAGAATTCTCAAAACACTATAAATTAGATAACTTAGGCAAGTCCTGGATGTTGCAATCTGTGATCATAAGACCAGTAAATCTTATCACTAACCAATTTAGTCTCTCTTCTTGGCTTATAAAAGGTTCTTTTCTGCTATGTCCAACAACCAAAAGACCTCCTCTTCCTCTTCCTTCTTTTCCCTCTCTTCTTCCTCCTCCTCTGCTTTCTCCTCCTCCTCTTGTTCTTCCTCTTCCTCCTCCAGCTAGAATTTTAGTAAAGGTAAGATCTACCGTCATGAAGTTATTTAAAGTCAGTTTCTTCCTCACGAACTATTTCTGAACATAGTTACATTTGGGATTAATATTAAAGCATTGGACTTTTAGAAGAGGCCACAAAGTTGATTCCATAACAGATAGCCATATCATTATGGTTGTCTTCCTTTTTGTTTTGTCTCTGAGGACTAAGTTCTATGAAGCAAAATTTCATTGAGAGGATGGCTATGTAAACGAATCCTAAAAAATGCTACTATATGAGTTAGATATGTATTTAGGCTACAATTACAATTTTGTAAGTTTATACAGTTCTTTTATAGGATTATAGAGAAACTAGAGTAGTAGTAGCATATATGGCAAAATGCAAGCCTGTAAGGGCTCAAGAAACAAGACGATGTGACTGGGCTTATGACCTCACCTGGTCCATTATGTATTTCTTATATTAGAGACACACTATCATGTTTCAATCCCCTAAGTCATTTGAATTTTATGTGTTATGCATTGCATGCATTTCTAGTATAGAAAAGTCATAAACAGTTTGAATGCTTAAAAAGCAAGTTCTCTTATTTCCAAATGCTGCATTTTATTTACCCTCGTCATGACATTTGACCCAGGGCACATAAATTCTGTAATGGTATTCATGAACCCTGTCATCTTCATCCGATCATAAGTATTATTTCACTATCGTAAGTTCTACTTTTGAGAGCACTCTGATTTTTTTTTAAAGTGAAAATTAATGTTCAGTTTCATAGTATCAACCAAAGAATTAGTCCATCATTTTTATAAATATAAGTAGCTTCTGAAATTCCATTGTTCCCATCATCCTAGGAACTTTGAAAATCACAGAACACATCAATGCCCTCAAACTGACACACATCCACATAATAAAATGAAAATAACCATTTCATTTTAAATGAAATGTCTGCCCATAACTTCTATTTACAATCATAACTGCAAGTCATTTAAGCCTATTTACCTTCTCTCTGGAGGGGAAAGGTGTTTAGGAAGACACAAACATTGCTAAACATGCAACTTCTGACTGTCTACACTTAATATCTATCTTTAAAACATGGTCAATTTCATACACACATTGTCAGAGACTATTCTTATACTCTGAGTAGCTTTTATTCCTCAGTCATTCTCTATTTTTTTCTTTCTTCCTCCTCCTTCTCCTCCTCCTCATCATCATCATCATTCTTCTCTTCCTCCTTCTCCTTCTTCTCCTCCTTCTCTTCCTTCTTCTTCTCCTCTTCCTCCTCCTTCTTCTTTTCCCCTCCTCTTCTGACTCCTCCTCTTCAATCTTCCTCTTCTTCCTCCTTCTTCTTGCAACTGCCATAAGATCAGATCACTATGCAATTGGTAGGAATATAACACACAATGTAGCTAACATTGCATTATATTTATGCCTTGTTTGATTATTTGATTTTTGTAAAATTCACTCTGCTGCAAGCAAGGAACTATCTTATTTCTTTTAAGTGAAATACTTATGGTTCTAGAATTGTACCTGGCACAGGGCAAACAATAAAAGAATATGTCTTTCATTATGCCTGATTTCCTTGTTGATAACTAAACTCATTGTCATGTTATTATTTGAAAATAAATGTCTATTTTCTGTAAACTCTCTAATTTTCAGTGTTAGAAATTGAGTATAGTTTGATCTGAGATCTTCTTTAATTTAAACAGATGAAGTAAAAATAAAAATAGTTCTGAAACTATTTCAATGACCTGCCTAACTATACAATGAGGAATAATTTCTTCCCTGTGTCAGCTGCTTTCATGTGTCCACCATCACATGTAATGCCTTCTACATCTCTGTATTTATTTCCTTATGTAGCAGAAATCCATGGTGAATTTGTTTCTTCATTTTAACATTTTTGATAAGAATGAAAGGAAAAACACTATTCTTTTAGGCAGAAACAGAGCACAAACTAAGCAGACCTGAAAAGTCTGGAGAAAAGTTTCTGATATCTCTTATTGTTTCCTTTCAGAGGCTCATGTTCTTGCTCTGCGGAACCACTTTATCTGATTGTTTTCATTTGGGTCCTGGGCTTTTGGCACTTTCCTTCTTTTGATATTTATATGTACTTATTTACATTTATTGGTTTGTGTGTTTGTGTGTGTGCATGCGCATGTTTTCGTGTATGCTTTTATAATATGGAACACATGTGGAAGACAGAGGATATCTTATGGAATTTGGTTCTGTTTTCATAGTTCTATTTCCTAGGCTGGAACTCAGGTTGTGTTATTTAGTGGAGACAAGTACCTCTACCCTTTAATCCATATCACCAGCTACCAATTCTTAACACTTTTGGAAGCCAATTATACAGACATATTATAAAAGGAACACCTTAGCTCGTCAAAACCTATAAAATTCTAGACCTATATAGGTGTATGATGACATAGCCATTGACAAGATTGATATTTCAGCCAGAGACCCAGCTTTCCTTGGGTAACAGAGATGAAAGGGAAAATGGTGGTTAGTCAGAACCTGGGTGTAAGCACTTTCTCAAATACTCAGCAGATGTTTGACCAGAGTTGTTTGTTTGTTTGTTTGTTTGTTTTGTATTTCTTGATTGCTGATTGTTTTTGAGATAGTGATAATGATGTCTACTACCACAGTAGTTAGAAGATAAAACATTTCTGGCTTAGATATACAAAATATGAAGCAAGGCAAGAATTTTGGAAATTCTACTCTAGTAAATACTAAGATTTCCGTAAAAAGTTAGGAAGTATTCATAAATCAAAGGCTAAATAATCAAAAGTTTAAGTTTAGTATGTTTAATATGCATAGAGATTTAGATCAACAGTTAGTGATTGGAGAAACATTTGTGGGGAGTAGAACGGTTCTAAAGCATATTTACTGTGATGGCTACATAACTTCTAAATTTACCTAAAAACAGCGAATTCTATACATCTGCAATATGTAAATTATATGAGATGCAAAATATGTCTTAGTTGACCTCATGTACACAATATATTTATTTTGCATTAAAGGTGGGCTCTAAATTATTTCTGATACTATCTTATATTTTTTCTTCTGTACTTGTTTAAAATATTACCCAAAAGAATAGCCTACAGTTGACTAAAAATTATCTATTGATCCCAATAATTTTAAGTGAGAGATTTTCAGAAGCTATTTAACTTCAAAAGTGAGATTATAACTGATATTATTTCTTTTAAAATTGGTTTATACCATTTACCAGCTACTTTTTTTTGCAGCTCTAGACAGCACACTTTCATTGCTATTAGTATAAATTATTATGTTTTTCAGTGAATAAAGGTAGATATTACATGACATAAGATCTTATCATCTGACAAAAAGAAAGGCGATAAAAATTAATAGAACTTTAATCTAGTTCAAAAATATCACAATGAGATTATTTATTAAGCAGTGACTCTTCAAAATTTAAAAATAAAAGTTTTAAGAGAAATTTTTTATTTTTAAAACTTGATAATTTTTTTTAAAAATGTCTCATTTATCCCAGATCATTAGTTACTTTAACATTTTTTTTCAGTGAGAACTTTCATTAGAATTTATGATTAAATTGAAGATAACAAGATGTATAATTCACTAACACTTCATGCAGTGAACCAATTAAGCAAGGGACATGTTTGCAAATCAAAACACGAATATATTTTTATGATTATTTTCAAAGAACTAACTGCTGGCACAGATCCCAGGCTCTACATTCAGAACAGAAATTAGGGCAATTATAGTCTCATTGAGAATTATCAATAGTGATACAGCATAAACAGGTGAATTCACATGCTGTCTCCATAACCTAACATAATAAAAGATTAAACATTTTAACAACTTCTAATTTGTTCTGTTTTACTTCCTGCTAGTAATGTTTGCAAGTTAGTAAGCTAAGTAAAATAAGCAACAACAACAAGAACAAAAATCAGCTGGCCATGAACAATAGCCACTTGATTCTTCATCTTCATTCTGCTTGTGATGTGTGCAAAATCTGATTTGGAGACACAATATCCATAGGAAAGGTATTAATTAATTCTCTCTTTGTTTCTCTCTTTTTCTGCCTCTGACTGTTGATTTATCTGTCTGTCTGTCTATCTCTCTGTTTGCCTGTCTCTCTGTCTTTCTTTGTTGAATTACTCTGTGTATATAGTCCAAATACAGGTCTCAAATACTTGATTCTCTTACTTCAGTCTATCCAGTACTACTAGCATTACAAAGATAAAAACTCCCTACTCCTAACCTCCTGAGGTTGCCTGTTTCCATTCATTCTGATGGCCCTCAGGGCTTCAGTCCTGCTTCCCCCTTAATACCTGATCATGTTCCCCTTTTCCCCTCCCTTTCCTATCTCCCAGCTCCTTCTCTGCTTTTCCCCCACACCCCTACTGTGATTGGTTTCTTCTTCCTCCCATGTGAGACTGAGGCATCTTCACTTGGACCCTTCAGCTTGTTAAGCTTCTTGAGTTCTGTGCATTGTATACCAGGTATTCTGTACCTTTTTGGCTAATATCCACTTATTAGTGGATACTTACTAGGACATGCCATTTTCTCCACTTGCCTGCAGAACTCATGATGTCCTCATTCTTAATAACTGAGTAGTAGTCCCTAGAATGTACCAGAGACCTATGAGGTGAGAGAAGCTCAGGACTCAAAGGGAGGGACCTTAGATGAAATGCTCAACAGTGGGGAGAGGGAACTTGTGTAGCCCATCTCCAGTGGAAGGACAGGGCATCAAGTGGAAATGAGCTTGCCATTCTACAGTCAAGAACTCTAACCCAGAGTTGCTCCTGTCTAAAAGAGCTGGAGGGATGGAAATGGAGAGGAAACTGAGAGAGGGAAAGTTCAGTGACTGGCCCAAATTGGGATCCAGCTCAAGGGGAGGCTCTGAGATTCATCACTGTTACTGATGCTGTGGTGTACACACAGATAAGAGCCTGGGATAGTTGCCCTTCCAGAGGCCCAACAGGCAATTCAAAGAGCCATATGTAGATACTTACACCAAACCAATGAATAGAAGCCAGAATCCTGTGGTTGAATTGGGAAAGGGCTGAAAGAATCTGAGGAGGAGGTCGACTTCATGAGAGGATGAGTATTCTCAATTAACCTGGACCCCCAAGATCTCTCAGACAATAAGCCACCAACCAAGCAGCATGCACTAGCTGATATGAGACCCCGGACACATATACAGCAGTAGACTACCTGGTCTGGCTTCAGTGAGGGAAGATGGATCTAATCCTAGAGACATTTGAGGCCTTAGGGAGTGGGGAGGCCTAATGGGGTGATGGTAGGGATGGGGACATCCTCTTGCAGAAAGGGAAGTGGAGTGGGATGGGGAGTGGTCAGAGGGCAGACTAGGAGGGGAGTGGCAACTGGACTGAGAAAATGATTAAATGAAAATAATAAAAACATAAAAACAAACATAAATCTCAAACTCAACTTGTGCTTGACTATTCTACCCAGACTCTAGTTTCATCTTGTGAAGACATTCTATCCTTACTTTGAGACTGATACCAATCAGCTAAGAAGGCATTACAAGCCAAGACCAGATAAGAGTTCCATGTCTGTTGTCCATGATAATATTGACTCAAAATTATAGTATTATCAATATTCACTAAGTTCTGTACATGTAAAAATTATGTATCAATGATACTATTCTCAGATAAAAAGCTGGTGTTTAGAGAGAGATTCTGATACATATGTGACTGAATATGAGGAAAAGGGAAACCTTTGCTACGTATACTTTGAAGTTATATTTTTCCTCTGTGCATCTTCTTTTAGACCTCCTCTGGTTTTGAATAAAGAATACAGAATCTCATAAACAGAAATAGAGTATTTTGAGAGAAGAAAACTGACTAGTGTAAGTTATCCTCTGACCTCTATAAGTGTTCTATGTAATATCCACTATATGCTGTAAAGAACAAAAGTATTGACCATGCATGGTGGTATATGCCTTTAATTCCAGAAATCAGGAAGCAGAAGAAGGTAGTTTTTTTATGAGTTTGAGGCCAGTCAGGTCTGCATAAGTTTTAGGCCTCCCAAAACAACACAGAGACACGCTATCTCAAAAATAGAATAAAAAAAAAGATATTTTCATTCACTAGTTCTTCAAACCATCTCAACCTCCAAAAATGCTGAGATTTCTTGCTTCTCATTTTTCCTATGGACTTGGATCTGTACAACAAGTTCTAGGTTTTAATTTATTCCTCTCCAATGCAGTGACTTTGGCAGAACATTCTTCTATGTGATTCATGGGAAGCACTTCCTCTTGTTTGCCCTCACTATAAGACTTGCATGGCCATCTTCATTTTTCAAACATCTATATTCCTCACCCTCACTTATAAGGCTCAATTCTTGGTAATGTACTGAATTAATGGGTCTTTAGATAGACGGGATTGACAAATACTGTTTGAGATAAGTGAGGATTGTCTTAAAGGATTTTGTTATTGTTGCTGTTGTTATTGTTAAAATATAATTACATCATTTCCTTCTATTCTCCTTCTTTCTCTAAACTCCTTCATGCCCTAATTTGAGAAATCTCTAGTTTTTACACACACACACACACACACACACACACACACACACACACTGCTGAAGTTGTTTAGGATTGACCTAATACATATGATTTTAGGACTGATTATCCAGTATTCTATAACCAAATAAGAACCACTAATGGAAAGACCTTTTAAAAGCAATGTTACCTTCTTTGTCATTTACACATGTCGTTTTTATATATGGTTTATACTACTATTAAATTAACATTACACTTATTGTATATACTTTTTAAAGGTCATTTTAAGTACATATGAATTTAATGTGTATGTTCAATTATTAAATAGTATTATACATCTCAACTGCTGAATTAATAGATTGTCATTTCCATATTTTATAAACTCCACATTTCTCCACATGAGGTCAGATCCTTTCAATATTTAATGCAATATGTCTGCCTATATTGCCTAAAGAATAGATAGTCTCTGCTCATTTCTCCTTCCAAGTGAAGGAATCACCTCTAGAGGAGCACGCTGATCCTTCTGCTCACCTTTCACTACTTATTACTGAGGAAAGAACTCCTCTCTTGATAGTTGACATGGAGTCCTGGCATAAAAATTTCTTGAGTACCATACTTACACTGCTAATTCTCTAATAGAACTAGAAACCATGCCTTCATTTTGCTACGATATTTCTGCAAGAGCCCGAACAAAAGAAGTCACAGAAAGATTTATTTGGGTTCTTTGAGAAATTTTGCAGTCTGGCTAGGGACATTAATGAGTCCCTTTGACTAAGACTTATACTTAACCATCCAGTACATATTGCTAACGAAAAAGACATCTCTATCTCCATTTACATGATTTCTTTATGTCTACAAACTTTGTGAGCAAGTAAGGCACTGTATTCCCTCTCAAATACTAAGAACCTACAATATTCTATCTATTCTTTTTGGCTTTGAATAAGAAATAGTGTTGAAAGAAAATCAAAGTTCTTTCTACATTGTATCAACAAATATCAGAGGATCTAATGGCTCTCTATGTTTTAACACACAAAAGTCAAATCAACCCTTCCTATTATATTGAATGTAAAATGCGGAGGGTAGGGTTTTAGCTAACTATGAATGTTGAAGACTTTTCACTCATTCCAACAAAATTGTCACTCTTTGAGTCTCTCTCTATTTCCTCTTTAACATATGAAACTTTATCTCTTGGAATTGTATTTACTCCAGGTTCTCATTAGTGAGTGGATCCCTATGAGAGAACACTCCCCTCTGTGCGATTTTTGCATCCATCCCTGCCTTCTAATGCGTGCCTCACGGTAGGCTGTATCTCTCCTAGTATGCCACAATATTAATTGGGCTACTGCAGAGAAAACAAAGTGGAATAAGTGGAATTAGCATGAATCAAAGAGCAAATGTTTTATCAAGAATGATGATAAAGCTTTATCGATTCTTTCCTGATTTAACCTCTTGCCCAATTAGTCATAAAATAGGTATGTCACTTACAAACATACCATGTATGTATAGTTTCCAAATTTATAACTAGTAAAGACAACCAAGACACTTATCATGCTGGACTCTAACTATATACCATTTTTAAAATATCTTGTTTACTTGACCTTGGCATCTGGAAAAATGTTTGGCATACAGTTGACATTCAAGAAATATTAGGCAAATAATATAATTGATAGTATTTATAAATTATCATGCTCTCTAAAACTAATTATTTTTTTGTGTTCCACAGCAGTTATTAATAAAGTGTTTATATATTATAATGTCTATTGTCAAAACCGTTACCTTATTTATATATCAATATTTTATAAATAAATGCTAAAACTTCATTGGCTGTGAACAGAAATAATAAAGGATTATTAAATAAGACTTGCAGATTTCAACGCAGTCAGCTGGAAGAAATATAAAAGTTCACAATCATCTTTAATTTTGTATGATTGTTGACATTTTCCCAAGGAAAAGCTACATAGACAGTCATAAGGACAATGACAAATCTCTCAGTGTCCAAATAAGTGGCCCAGAATCTATTTTTCTTAGGTTCATTTTCATTCTTTGATTATGGAATCATAAATGAAGTGTGTGAATGTACTTTATGTTTACTTCTATGTCTCAGTTTTATAGAGCAAGAATGAAAGCAAAGCAGAACTTGAGCATAAAAGGGAAAACTGATGCATTAAGTTTTAAAGCATTGTTTTCCATCCAGACCCTCTATCTTATCTGTATTAAATATCCATATTAGGTTGTACAGTTAACTTTTATTGTTTTGCTTTATTTTGGAAAGGAAATGTGGAATGGCAGCATGGGGAGGGGTAGTTTTTCTTCTGAATTCCTGAGATACAAAGAGAAATAAGCTGACAGGTATGCGTGTAAAGTCTGAACTCCAGGCTAGACATCTGCTTCTCTTTTTATTTGGAAGTCAATTTGAAGGGCTTATGTTCTGAGCATTTGTAAGCAGCTTCAGGCTGGAGTAGTGCTTCGTGCCAACCGCGTACAAATGTCCCCACCTGCTACATACCTTGAAGAAGATGATCTTTGTATAAGGTCTTTGCTTTCAAATAGACATGTGCAAGAGCATCTGTTTAGAAAGTTGGTAAAAATGAATGACATGCAATTTCAAAAGGAAGGGAATAAATTGCCTGTTTTTAGATAACATTGGATGATGTGTAAAAACACTAAAAGAGACTCCCCCAATTCTTTCAGAAGTAGAAAACAAATTCGTTTAAAGTGAAGCCTACAGAATCAATGTATGAAACCAGTACCATATTTGTACAATCACAAGAAACTATCTGAAATAGAAGCTCAAAAGCCTGCTTATGTGAAAACACTTTGGAATAAATTTCAGCAAGGAGGTAAGAGGTCTGCATACTAAAATGCATAAATCAGTGATTAAAGAAATTGAAGAAGGCACACTAAATGTGGAGATAGTTCCAGGCCTCTGGTGTGCACTAGGGTTACTAAAGCATATGTATGAAACAAAGCCTTCTACAGAGGCATGGTAATCCCTGTCAAAATTCCAGTGACATTTTTATAGAACTAAAAATAGTTTAAAATGTTGATGGAACCACAAAAGATTCTGAATGGCCAAAGTAATCTTGAATGAAAACTGGAAAGTTAAGGAAAGCTGGCTTGGAAATACCATTCCTGTCACCAAAGTGTGCTCCTTTGCATATAATCAGAGGTTTCTAATGACAGCTAATATATTAAGGAAAAAATAATAGCAAGCAATTTTATGGCATGGAGATGACCTAGTGGATAAATCCCTTGCTGAGCAAATGTGAAAAACTAAAATTCATATCCCTCAAACCCAGGTTAAGCCATATGTATCAGCATGTATCTGTAATCTCATCACAACCACAGAGACTACATGCATATACAAAAGACAGGCACGGCAGCTTGCACTTTGAATACAGGCATGGTGGAGGAGAAGTCAGAGATACTTGGAACTGTCTCGACAGCCAGCTTAGCCTCAACTTGGTGAATTTAAGGCCAGTGTGAGAGCTTATTTAAAAGGGGGATGGAGAAGATGGTTCCTGAGAAACTACATCTGAGTTTATTATCTGATCTGCATGAGAGTAAACATATGTATATCTGTTTCTCTCCACATGGACACAACAAACACACACACATACATACACACACACACAGTAACACATATGCACACACAGAAAGACAGAGACAGACAGAGATACAAAGAGAAATGAGAGAGATATGCATACACACATACAGTTTAAATCTAATATAATATAATTAAGAAATTAAAATGATAGTTTTCCCCAAGAGAGTAAACATAATCCTGATTTCTCCAGAGTAGAGTACAATTCATTAAAAGATTAAAAAAAAAAAAGCTGTCAGGGTCATCTTCTACAAGGAAATACGAGTTCATGGTCAAGCAATCTAGCAAAGTGTAATCAAAATTACTATCAAAACAAAACAAAAATATCTAGTTTTTTTTCCTCCAACTGAGCAAGATACCCAAAGGAAAGAAGGCCAAAGGGAAGAATGGTAGCCCCTGCCCTCACCATTGTGAAGAAACAGGAGGCCAAAAATGATGTCAAACCTTTGTTTGCCAAAAGGCCCAAGAACTTCAGCATTGGGCAGGATGTCCAGCTCAAAAGAGATATCACACACTTCATCAAATGTCCCTGCTTCAAGAGGCTACAGCGGCAAATAAGTATCCTCT
The DNA here is from genome assembly GCF_004785775.1 of Grammomys surdaster. Classification (NCBI taxonomy): domain Eukaryota; kingdom Metazoa; phylum Chordata; class Mammalia; order Rodentia; family Muridae; genus Grammomys; species Grammomys surdaster. The sequence continues at coordinate 3,462,046 of NW_021604608.1, forward strand.
ATAAAGGGCTCACCTATCCATCTCCAAAATTTTAACCCAGAATTGCTCCTGTCTAAAGGAAATAAAGGGACAAAGAGTAGAGCAGAGACTGAAGGAAAAGCCATCCAGAGACTGTCCCAATGGGGATATATCCCACCTGCAAACACCAAACCCAGACTCTATTGTGGTTGCCAAGAAGTGCTTGTTGACAGGAACCTGATAACAGCTGTTTCCTGAGAGGCTCTGCCAGATCCTGATCAATACAGATGCAGATGCCCACAGTCAACCATCGGACTGAGCACAAGGACCCCAATGGAAGACTTAGGGAAAGGAATGAAGGGGCTGAAGGGGCCTTATGTGGCATCAGTGGGAGGAGTGGTCCTTGGTCCTGTGAAGTCTTAATGGCCCCATGTAGAAGAATGCTAGGGTGGTGAGGCAGGAGTGGGTGGGTGGGTGGGGGAGCATCCTCATAGAAACATGGTAAGAGGAGACTGGATAGGGGGTTTGCAAATGGGAAACCAGAAAGAGCGATAACATTTGAAGTGTAAATAAATAAAATATAAATAAAATATACTTAATTAAAAAAAAGTGGCTCAAAAAAACCTACCATTAATTAGTTCACCAAGGCACTGAACTGGCCAACAGCAACCCAGTTGCTTAAGCTTGCCAACAAGTACAGCCCAGAGAAAAAGCAGAAGATGCAAAGACTAGTGACCTGTGCTGATGAAAAATCTACTGGCAAAGGGGACACTCCAACTAAGTGATCATCTATCCTCTGACCAGGAGTCAATACAGTCACCACCTTGGTGGAGAACAAGAAGGCTCAACTGGTGATGATTGCCCATGATGTAGAAACCACTGAGCTGGTGGTTTTCCTGCCTGCCCTGTGTCAGAAGATGGGGGTGCCCTATTGTATCATGAAGGTAAAGGCCAGCCTGGGGCACCTGGTCCACAGAAAGATGTTCACCACTGTTTCTCTCACAAAGGTTAACTTGGAAGACAAGGGTGCTCTGGCTAAGCTGGTGGAAGCTATTAAGACCAATTACAATGATAGATACGATGAGATCTGCTGCCACTGGGGAGACAACATCCCTGGTCCTACGTCTGTACCTCACATTGCCAAGCTGGAAAAGACAAAGGCTAAAGAACTAGACACCAAACTGGGTTAAATATACACCACTAAGATTTTTATATATACATATACATACACATACACATATACATGTACATATATATAATGGCAAAATTATCTTCAAAAATAAAAGAAAATAAAATTAGAAAATCCCTTAAAACTAAAAACAAAGCAAAACAACAACAAAAAAAAACCTAAAAAACTAAACAGTAAAATTTGTCTCAGAGTTTCAGTTCTGCGTGAATTCTAAGGCAAACTTGGAAACAGATACACTGTTAGTTTCTTAGGGAAATGAATCCTAGAATGACATCAGATAGCTTCACAGAAACAAAGACAAAGAGGCAGAGAAGTTGGCAGAAATTAACTCTATCCACACTTGAAAAGAATCAAATTGAGCATTTTCATGCTGTTTGGAATTCTACAGACATCCTGTTCCCTCTAAAAACATACATATCTATTTTGAAATTTTATCATCATCTGTATCAGGGATCCATTTGAATCCACAACATGAAGCACAAACCTGACTTTGTAGTGAAATACATTTTGATTTTACCAAATGATTTTTGCATTTAAATTTCAAACAAATATCAATAAAATGTAACTTTCATTTTTCAACATTAATGAAAATGAAAGTTCAATGTTTTCAATAAAATGCTTGCATTTACAAGTGCTAAGTGTGCAAGTTACATGTAATGGCTTTTAAGCACCATGCCATCCCATGGGCTATTCTGCTATGATCATTGCCATCCATGTCATGTGATGTTAAATGAATATTTAGAAACTTAGAAAAAGAACACAGATCCAAAGGAGTCAAAATACATGCTTAGTCTCAGGAAGAAAAGGAGAAAATTCCAGTGTGTTTGGGGTTTCTGGGAGTTGGGAAACAAGAGTAACAATCTATATAAATTGTGTATGTATGAGTTCCAAAATAATTTTAATTCCAGCTCACAAAAATGTCAGGCTCCTGCCTCTTTTCTCCTCCCTGTCAGCTTAATCCAGTATTCTGAGGACTGCATTGATGCTTTACCCTTCATTTTAAGCCCTCTCTATCTCATTTCTCAAAGCAATATGTGTATGGTCTGTAGAGTGGTTTCTTCCAAATCCTTGGGATTTGTTTCCTCATGAGAGTTATAGAATGGCAGTGATGGAAGTTTAAAGTGTTTAAAGTGTAAGGCCTTCGACTATAGACAACTCTTCTGTTCTCTCATGGTATGCAGGCATGCTTACTTCCTCCCCTGTGTAGACTATTTGCAAAGAGCATTAATCTCCTTAAGCGGTATCTCCAGAATCCACATTTTTGCTTCTTAGGCATCATGTTCTTGCTTGCTTATATTTATTTCAGAGCTCAGAGAAATGTTTAAAATGATCTCAATTAAAATTCTATCTGAGGAACTGTTACTGGGAAAATCTAGATAGATGTACCTCAATTCCGAAGAAATCAATGTTTGTGTATTGAAACAAGGGCTATACACTTAGATGCATCCAAAGGCAAAGTAGAAGCAAGTGTAAAATTCAGATCCGATGAACTCTTCCCTGTACTGCATAATATATCACATTCAGATTTGGAATTTGCTGTCCGACGCTGTGGAAATTGGACATTATGTCATAGTACCATTCATTACTACCAAGTTTTCAAGATTCCAAGCATTGATGGAAAAATCTTGAAATTTAAATATTACTAAAAAATTCAAAGAGATATATTCTTCAGATAACATTCCCCTTGGTAAAAAACAAAAGTTATCTCTTGGCTGGGATGTACTCAAGGAGTATACATTTTGTAATTCTGCATCAGAGATTGGAAATGAGCAAAATGTGCTCCATATACATTTAAAAATATTGTGATATACAGAGACTGACTGACAAAAGGCAAGCAAATGGTAACAGAATTGGATTCATGTGATAAATGAGCAAAGCAAAATAAATAATAACCAGAAAAATGTAAAGGGACTTTCATTACGAAAGACAAAACTGGAGTTTTGGGGAAGAATACAGGTTTAAACAAGTAAAGCTTTATTGAAAACATCTGTACTCCAGAAGCATTTTTCAATTTCCTAGTTGCTCAAATTAGTAATTATAGTCACAGAAAGCTGAAAACTGGAAAATAAAATAGGACTTAATCATTATCTTTAAAGAGAAAGATTCTGAATCCTAATCTATGTTGGTAAATTATCATATGTAATATCCAACTTTCAGAAGTCCACACAGTACATATGTGTTCAACAAGTACTAAGAAATCTCAGAGAAGAGAATTCTGTTTGCTTTGGCTTCCCAATAAATTTCTCTCTGCTTTTAGAATACTTCTGTATTGACAACTCTTGCGAACACTGAGACGTTACGTTCCCTATATAGCTCTAATTATGTAAGAACTAAGAGAGGAGAAATGTAATATTTACCTGGAGAATAAAAAATTAATAAGTATATAAGAATCTTTGTAAACTTTAAACATATAAAGATGGTACATTAGTCATTGATCCCAGTGAGACTGAACTATTGGAATATTGATAGATAGGTAGGTAGATTTGTAGACAGTAGACATATGAGCAATTTGAAGATATAGATACGTAGATGATATAGATCATAGCTAGATGATACATAGATGATAGATAAGAACTAAAATTAGTCACAACAAGTTACCATCAGGGAAGCTGAGAAGCTTCACAATATTCCATGTCCTGACAAAAGCATAGGAATCTGATGTTATAGTTTGAAATACTGTGAGAGAAATCAGAGTTAATCTGAGGTGGGGCTCAAGGCCTGAGAATAACAAACACTGGTAGTTGAAAAAGATGGATATGCATGCTTAACCAGACATCCTGATTTCATTGTCTTTATCTTTTTTTGATACAGAGGTTCTCAACATGTGGGTAATGATCGCTTTTGGGGTTGAAGGACCTTTTCACAGGGGTTGCCAAGAGCATCAGATATTTACATTGCAATTCATAATAGCAGTAAAGTTACAATTATGAAGCAGCAGTAAAAATTATTTTATGGTTTGGAGTTCCCATAACATTTTATCATCTTGGGATAATCCATCTAAGAAGTTTGTATTTCTCTTGGTTCTCTCCTGAAAAAGGCAGACGAGCATTTGTTCTCTTTGGCTTATATAACTCTTCAGTTTGTTGATCATAAATGCTGGATATCATGTTCTTTCTTGACCAGGAACACATTCTCAACCAAAAATTGGTGGCCTAAAAACACCTCTATACAAAATTATATTTGTGTGAAATCACTCAGAAGTGAACATAAGCTGCTTACCAGCCTAGCACTTCTTCCATTTTTTTCCCAGAAAAAAAAATGGATCTCCATGAAATCCCTAGCCATTCATTTTACTACCTCTTGACTGTGGTTACGTTATTTTTGAATCACAATACATAGAAATTGTGTTCTTTATAAAAACCATCACATTTCTTATGTTATATCTGTTATTATTAATTTTGCCAGATATACTGACTCCTCTTATTCTGAGTACTGGATATTTTGTTTAACATAAAGTTTTATAATGAAATTTACAACAACACCAAAATTTGATTAGAATAATGTCTTTTGAATAAATATTAAATGTAAATGTAATCATAAGCAATTTAAAAATATTTATTTCACTGTGTCTGTGTAGGCAATGCACCACTGTTGAGAACTGATCCAGGTGTGGACTATTCACCAGCAATAAGTAAAAAAGCTCCAATGTAAATATGTATTATGGAAATTATTTCATTGGCATGTAAATATTTTATGAACAAAAGCATACATAGAGATAGAGATTTATTTTTACTATTGATATTCTGTTTCCTTTGCTTACAGATGATAAAATTAAGATTCAAAGAAATGAAAAATGATTAAGACATTGTATTCTAAAATCCTTATTCTTCATTTCTTCTTCCAAATGACTATGAAACTGGGCAGTAGAAGATTTGTTTCAAAAGAAAATCTAAATGGAATCCAATGATAGGTGATTCTGCCTTTCGAACAAACAAAAAGGTTCATAGAAAAAAAGACATTATCACTGAGTTTAAAATCAGGCTAGATCAAGCTAGAAAGGTTGTTCAGTGGTTTAGAATCTAGTATTCACTTTCAGAAAAAGTGGGTTCAATTCCCAGAACCTTGATGGTGGCTTATGCCTGTCTGTAACTCCTTTTTCAAACCATATGGTTCCTTCATCTATCTTCCTCTGGAGCAAAATCCCAAGACTTAAAACATAGGCAAAATATTTATATAAACAGAATAAAATAATTCTAAAAATAAAATAAACTCAGGCAGGAGAATTGCGTTTTTCATTCAACAATAATATATATTCCTCTTTACCAGATATTGTTAAGATGTCATTAGAATGTTGGCAGTAATTTGTATATCATAATAATTTATTTTTGGTGTCACATATTTTGTAATTTTGAATTAAATATATATAACACATTATTCAAAATATTTCTCCACAGGGTACACTTAATATCACTCTTTATTATTGATTTGTTTATAAATAATAAATACATATTGGTAAATGTTATAAATGTTTTGGAAGTGTTTATCTATAGAGAGATGCAAAATGAAGGAGTGGAGATAACTCACAAAATCAGCCTTTAGAAATACCTAAATAATACTTAATGCTCTCATTCTATGTAGACAGATTATAGCTATTTTTATAAAAATTGAACTATTTGATGATTAGCATCTTAATTTTTACCTTTTACTTTTAAGAATTTAAATAATAAATCTCAATGATAATTGTAAAAAAAATTCCATAGGTATAGACTGATCAATTTACTGCAGAGGTGACATATAAGAAACATGACTAATGATTACTGTTATTTGTTTATCTTGGAGAATTTACTCAGATTTCTTTGATTGTCTGTCCTGATATTGTTTATTTGTTCTGTATGACTTCTTGGCTATGTTTAAAACCAAGAATCCTGTGGTTTCTATCCTATAAACTTTTATTCAAGTTCAAATCCTTAGATAATAGGAATTATGTAATGCATTGCATAGCTCACTAAGATTGTCCTTGTTGTTTCATACAAGAGGCCGTGCTCATTACCATCACTGCATTGTATTTATGAAGCATCACAGTACAAATTTCTTTCATTTTTTAGTTGTTTTAGATACTGTATTATAATCAGTCAACTCTTTAAACCCACATGTTCTTATGACCAAATGACAATAGTTTTTTTCTACCTGTACCGATAAAAAACCTTTATATACCCTATTCCTGAAATAATAAAGTAGATTTGTCTCACTACAGCAGTCTCCAGAAGTCCTTCTGTCATACTCATAAGAGTTGAAGCCTGCCTACCACTTCAGCTTACTCTGTCCCATTGGCCAATGGCCAACTAAACCCAGGAAGAAGGAAGACCCATACAGGGCCTACATGTATTTAAACCAGGTCCTGTTTGGTTGCTATCTCTAAGAAGGATGTTCTTTTCTAATAAGACATAGAAACCAAGTAACTCAAAATATAAGGGGAAAATGAAGGTTCTGGGAGTGGTAGAGAGGTAGAGAGTTAAGATCAGGATATATTATATGAGAAAAGAATCTATTTTCAATTTAAAACTTTGAAACAAGAAAAAATCTACTCTTTTGTAAATTAGTTTTTTGAATTTTCTTTTTTCTCAACTACAGCCTCCCCCCACTTAACTAATCCTACCCCCATATCCCTTTCCCTCTCCTCCAGATCCTATGTTATTTCCAGAAAAGAGGTGAATTCCCAGGGATATAAATCAATCACAACATAACAAGATTCAATAAGACTAGGGACAAACCCTCATATAAAGGCTGGATCAGAGAAAGCAGTAGGAAGAAAAGGGTATCAAGAGCATACAAAAGAGTCAGAGATACCCTACTTCCACAATTAGGAGTTCCCCAAAAACCTGAAGCTAAACAACCACAAAGTATGTGTAGAGGGCCTAGGGAAGACCCAGGCAGGCTCTGCAATTATCACTCTAGTCTCTGAAAGCCACTATAACCCCTGCTTGGTTGATTCTGAGGTCTATAGTCTCCTGGTATCCTCTACCCCTCTAGGTCTTACATTTTTTTTCTCTCTTCCACACAGTTCCCCAAGCTCCATCCAGTGTTTGGCTTGGATCTCTTCATATGTTCCGTTGAGTTTTCTTTTTTTTTTCTTTTCTTTCCTTTTCTTTTCTTTTCTTTTCTTTTCTTTTCTTTTCTTTTTTCTTTTCCTTTCTTCTCTTTTTTTTGTTTTTTTTTATTGGATATTTTATTTATTTACATTTCAGATGTCATCCCCTTTCCCTATTTCCCTTCCTTAGAAAACTCCTATCCCGTCTGCCCTCCTCCTTTTTACTTTAATAACATTTTAATTACATGCAAGTATTAAGGTCAGTTCTATGTTGAGGAACTAGCAATACAATAGATGCAAATAGTCAAGGAACAAGTAAGACAATAAACATAAATAGTCAAAGAACAAGAAAGACAGTAAAGAAAGTTCCATGAACACTCCCTTGATCACTGTTTCTAAGGGCTTATCAGGATGACCAAAATATTTGAGCCTACTTCCCTGTCCTAGCCCAAAGTTATGTTAATGTCTGAGACTACTTCCTTGTTCCCAGCCTAGAATTTAGATTCCTGATTGAAATTACTTCGTTGTTCTGGCCTAAGATTTAGATTCCTGACTGAAATCACTTCTTTGTTTTAAACTAATGTCAAATTCCTGCTGGAAGCCTACTTCCTTGTCCTGGACTAATGTCATATTCTTGTCAAGCAGCCCATTTCCTTGTCCTTGGCCCATGTCAGATTATTCCCAAGCATCCCCAAAGGAACAAACCTCTCACCCTTTTTCATTTCATAAACAAGACTGAGCCTATCTTAGATCATTCTGACAAGAATGCCTTTCTTATTCATCATGGAATATGCATTATCTAAAGCAATCCACTTCTGTCTTAGGTTGGTAAGGCTCTGTGCAGAATCTTACCTGTACTTGGCTTGCCAGCCTGATAATTTAATAACTCAATCTGTGGGATCCATTTTCTGTTTCAAGTCATGTACTTTGGCTATCAACATGTTGATGTTGATCTTATCTTTTCTTTTGAATTGACCATCTAAGGTATGTTTTGTTTATCTTGAATATAGTTTCTCTTCTCAGCAGAGTGACTGTATTTGTCACTCAGTGTTTGATCTACCTTTTCAAAGTCAATTGTTCTTGATATGACATTATTTTAGAGCAATTCACATTTTATATTACCCTTCATGCATACATTTATTAAGAATCTTTGATGGCAATTAAATATGTTCTCCTTTGTTTTCTTTAAAAAGCATGGGTATAAATCTTATATTTAAATGCATTATTGGTCTGGAATTTGGTTTTCATACCATATGTGATAAAGTTAATATTATGTTATACTACATATGACTATAGCACAAAAATGCATTAGTATTATTATATAGCAAGGAACAATATACCCTGTTCCATGGCTTTTTAGTTCTTTGCAAAAGCCTTAGCTTCTAGGTAACTTGATCCTATAATAAATTTAGATATCTATTAACATAATTTTCTACAGTATGTATGTTTCTACAATAGTGTAAAGTTTCTACAATATCACTGATTCTACTTCTTCACAATTATCTTGGCTGGTATTAAGATTTTTAGATTTTCCACTTAAATAGCATTCCAAGTTATGCCAAAAATTCTGCTAAGGTTTTGGATAGAGTTACATTAATTTTAAAGATTACACCAACAGATGACTACGATATATTTACTAATACTTTCAAATCTGTGAGCATGACATTCCATGTCATAAAAGCACTATCATGTTTTTCTTTAATGTTTGGTAGTTATGTTTCTGAATATATATATGCATATATAATAGCTCATTTACAGGTTTTGTTATTTTTTATATCTATAAAAATTATGATGTTCAAATTGTATTTTTCAGTGATCTGTTCAGTGTATATAAAAGAATATATTGCATATTGTCTTTGTTTCTATATGCTTTATTATATTTGCTTGTTATTTATAATAATGCAAACAGATTATATTGTGTTTTTCTATGTAAATTATTATACATCATATTTTTATTCATTTCAAGTCTTGTACCTTTTAGACATTCTTATCCTATTGTGCAATGAACATCAATAAAATATGAGTATGTATATTGTCATCCTTATCTTTCTCCCAATGTTAGTCAAATATTTTTCAATATCCCATTATAAAGGATGATGTTCCTTTTGATATTTCATATTCTTTGTGAGATTATTAAAACCTCTCCTATCTTACCTCATGACAGCAATAACTACTTATAAAAATGTTTTATTGATTTTGTTTGGTGTTATGAAGGAAAGATTAACTCTATGACATATTCTCTCTTTCTCTGTCTTTACTCTGGATGTTTTGCTTCTTTATACTTTTCCGCATCTGCAGCCACACTTTGTTCTGGCTCCTGTTCCTGGTCTCTCATTTGTCCTTGTGTATATTACCATTCTCCTGTCTATCCTCAACAATTTATTTGTACCCTAACACTTTTTCTTTTCTTGAATTGGCCTTATTTGCTTTTTGGAGGTTTTTCCAAATTAAAATCTTCCAGCTTATACACACCAACACTCACACACAAACACCCTAGCTTCAGTATTCTAGTTTGTGACCAGAGCACTCTTGTGCTCTGGACAGGAAAAAAATATACTCAAGATATGTCTTACTTTTAACCCACTGTAATGCCCATTCCCCCCATGGCATTTTGTGAACCATCTGTGGCAACATCAGACATTTTGGTTCATATCAGTAGGTTTTCCTCAAAAAAGTAGCTTGATCCCTCTGACAAAATCAGTATTTGGGGCTGATGAAAAATTCATGGAAAAAATAAAGAAATAATATTATCCTGAGTTGAGCAAGCAAGTCTACATTTCTTCCTCAGTGTTTTCCCATTCTAATGTATGTCACTGAAATATACATATGTATAAGGCATCACTCATTAATGTCATAGGTCTCTATAGAAATGACAGCTGGATGGGATGATGTTGCAACTCAGGTGAATGTCAGCTAACTAGAATGAGAGTGGCATAAAGAATGAGAGTGACATAAAGGGCATTCTTAGTAAACTATGTGAGCAATGCAGGATTCAGAATACTTTATACAATCACAAATATGCCTGCAACTAATATAGTAACATCAATAAAGTCTGTGATCACACGTATATGAACCACATGATATTCTATAGCAATGTATACAAACAAATGGCATTCTGAAAATTTAGTTTTCAAACAGAAAAAAAAAAACCCTTCAATGTGTGAACAGCATATTTTTTGCATTTTTGTTTGTTTTTCTTTGTTTATTTGTATTATTTTGAAGAAGCCTAGCAAAGTGGCTTCAAGCTTTTCTGAGGTTGTGGAAAAAAAAAGCAGAGGAGACTCAGGCATCTAGACTTCTATTTCCCTAAAGATTATAAAGAATAAATATACAAGATAGTAAGGTGTATAAATAAGTAATTCTGATTTCAGTGTTGAGTTTCTATCAGATACGAGATGGATAGTCTTAATATTATTTTGTTATCTCCATTTTGACAGTGTTTTGGCCCTCTTCTTAATATTCAATGTAATTTGATTGAACAAGAAATTCTTGCTTCTTTCTTCTTACTGTTGTTTATTAGAATGATAATTTGTCCCTTTTTTGTTTATACCTAGTTCCTGGACTTCTTTAATTATTAAGAACTACCCTGTTTTCTATGTCCTGGCTAGATAAAATGACATGCCAATTCTAAACCTTATAACCAATATGTTTTTCCTCATTTGAATTTTTAATTAGTGCTAAGAATGATAGCATTGAGCCAGCACTCTAATTTGCATGTGAAACAGCATTGTCTTCCATTCTAAAGCCAGGATCTTTATGCTGATCATTGTATTCTCTATTGGGTACAGTCATTTTAACAAGAAAGAGATCTTAAGCCACTTCTAACTGATACACTAGGCCATAAGTACCTTGAAAATAAATGGTGACAATTCTCAGAGATGAATGTGACACACACAGTTTCCAAGCTTGACACCTTTATATATGCTTTTAACTCTGCCCAGGAATATGACTCTTGAATTTTTTACTTGTCTTTCAAAATCCATCAAATATATTGATACTTGTGATTCTTCCTTATACAACCTTCCTAGATCTTTCAATGGTGATGGGTGCTACTTGGTTGACTTTCAATCACCAGGAATAAATGTCAGAAACCAATCCAATGCTAGGGCTTCTGGGAAGTGATGTAGAAGTATTAACATCTATTTTGTATGGTGGACTATGCTCTGTACTTACTTATTTTTGGTTTTCGGAATGAGGATCTCATTGCTTCACCCTGTTTGCCTTGGAATGTGCTACATTGTCCAGACTGTTCTCTGCTTCCTCATTTGTTTTGTTTGTTTGTTTGCTGTGTTTAGGAGCATGAGCTACCACTATAGGCATACATATTTTCCCTTTTCTATAAAGACCTATGACATTAATGAGTATCTAATTGTGAGCCCAAGATACTATATAGTTTTATTCATGAGACAGGAAATTTAGTCTTCAAACAGAAAAAAAAACCTTCAATGTGTAAATAACATTTTTTGCATTTTTGTTTGTGTTTGTTTGTTGGTTTGTTTGTTTGTATTAATTTTGAGGAAGCCTAGGAAAGTGGCTTCAAGCTTTTCTGAGGTTGTAGAGCAAACTGAAGAGGAGACTTAGGTGTCTAGACTTCTATTTACCCCAAGATTATAAAGAATAACTATATAAGATAGTAAGGTGTCCTCTATCCCCTAGTGTCACCCAAAGCAAGATAGTCAAGGAGAAACAATATAAAAACTAAGGTTGAGTAAGGACTTCAGACTGCTAATGTGTCAAATACAAAATGTATTTTTTTGTTTCTCAATACTAAGTGTCAGAAGTCTAAATCCTGTTCTCTTCAGAGACACGCTTTCAGACCTTGGGAAATAATCTTTCTTTTCTTCTCCAGCTGCTACTATTTTCCAATAATTCTTGCCCTTTCCCCCAAACCCCCGATTCTAAAAGGAGTATTTTAATCCCCTGATTACTTACTTTATGTGTTCCTTCCCTTATTATTTCCTTCTGTGCATGTTAATAAAGACACTTTCTCTATTGTAGTAGAGCTCATGATAACTGCATTATAGTGACTTGATAACATCTGAAAAGACTTTGTTTCCAGCTATTCACTTGCTTTGAACCATTTCTGTAAAACATAATACAATTCATAACCTTAGCCTGAGGATGTAGAGCTTTCAAGTAAAAAACCAGTAGCCTATCCAATCCAAGTCCTGTGGCTTGGGCAGGTAACTCCTTGGGAAAAAATATGGCATTTGCAATATTTATAATATTTTTAGCAAGCTTCACTAGAAATCTAGATGGGAAGGTTGAGTATTGCTAGTTTGGTCAACACATTTCTCTTCTCCCAGATTTTCTAAACTTCAATAACTTCTTATACTTTTCATGTGTCATAACCTAAAGGCACAAATAAAATAGTGCTTGTTGATGTTTACATCTATGTCTCTGAATAATGATTGAGCACTTCAAAATAAACATGTAATAAATCACACACAAAAATGAACAAGCAGAGGTTGTTCCAAACATATTTCATTCTCTGCCAGTTGCTAGACATATTGCTATGTTCCACAAAGTTTTTCTTATTAATTCTCTTGTTTCTGCAGATAATTTCATTTTTGGATGTCTTAGGACTTATATGAAAATAAAAAATACCCTTGACATCAAAAAATAATGATTCATGCCATGTGAACACATTAAAAACACAAAAGCTTAAAAATAGAGTATCTGTATCAAATCGGAGAGAAATACAGAGAGAATGTTAAAATAAATATATAGTTTACTACTCCATGAGTAATTTTGGATTCTCCTCCTAACCTTACAAATACTGTATAGTGGTTTGAGTGAGAATATTTATAGTTTCAAGTGTTTGAATACTTGGTTTCCAGATAATGTTATTGCTTGGATAAGTTTAGGAAGTATGGCTTTTCTAGAGGAAGTATGTCACTAGAAGCAGGCTTTCAAAATTAAAAAGAAAACTGTATTTCTATTTCTTTTCTCTGTTTTGTTATTTTGTTTAAGATGTGAGCTCTCAGCATTATAATCCAGCTGCCATGCCTGCTTTTTGCTGCTTCTCCTCCCTGCCATGGTGGAAAAATTAATCCTCAATAAGTATAAGCCCAAATAGACCCGTCTCTCTATGCATTGCCTTGGTCATAATGTTCTATCACAGCAACAGAAAAATAATTAATATACATATTTTGGTTTTTTGTTTTCCCACTAAGCAGAGGAAATAAATCAAAACCCATAAATTTAAATAAGAAAGTATTAGCATCCCAACCTTGGAATATTTAGCAAGTGTTCTCTTCTTTACAATAGAACAACAGTTTTAAACTTTCAACTTGGATTCTGTAGTAGCCTATGAGCACATGGAATTCATTATAGAAATGAAAACCCTAAAAGGAAATTTTAATGGATACAAGTTCATGTTGACACCCAGAAGTTGCCAGCATTTACCTATTGAAGTACCTATTAAAGTCCAGAAACTCCACAGTTCTCCAGAAAATTAATAAATATCAGTTCCTGTTGTTGAAGACAATACTTCAGCCTTTGCATCAAATTTCTTCCTTGATTAAGATAATTATGTCATCTTGACACAATTATGACAGACAAATCTAACTATTTTAGTAGTCTATGTCAGTATTGTGTTAGGAATATGCAAGGGCTCCCACAATCTTATTCAGACATAGGTTTTTGATTATTTAAGAAACTCTCTCATGACCATGCCTTTCAAAAGTACCTCTCAAATTCCCCACCATCTTCCATAGTGCTATGACAGGATTAAAGCCTTAAAACGTAGTCTTTTGGAAAACATTAGTGGTCCAAAATATAATAATGCTCAATGTGTTAGAAATGTTCCCGTGTCGATTAATTAAAATTACATGAGGCAAAAATAAATCTACTATAATTAGATGAAAAAAGGAGTTATACTAGTGACATTTAGAATAAAGAAAACAACAACAAAATTATAGATGTTACCAAAATATCAGATCTGAAAATATCAAACTGGAATTGCTTAAAGAGGTCTCATTCTTTTCTATAAAGATCTCAGATTCATTCTTCATAAAGAAAACACTTCATTTTTATTCTGATGAATTAGTTTTGGCCAGAGTTCAGAATATGATTGGTGAGATCTATCTTCTTTACATCTTATACCCAATCTAAAATTAGTCTTGTAACTTGAACACTGCTTGATTTATTTAATTTATATATTTACAAAATATAACAGCAAGAACAATAAACTTTTAGACAGGTCGATATTTTCATCCTCTCTTGAAATACCAATGAACAGAAGATATAACAGGTTGACCAATGGTATGTAACCAATAATATCTGAACCTTAATTCAAACTCAGCCTGATTCAGAATTATCTCCTTCTACTTACAACATTGATCTCTATATGTTTAAAATATAATAAATACTATGCACAGATTGCTAATTGAGTATAGGCACATTTGAATAGTTCTAATGATATGATGTACATATTTATTATCTATCTCAATATATAACATATAACAAAATAGAATGAAACAAATCAGTGTTTATTTTTCCCTTTTACTAGTCATTCTAGCAGAAAGCTATACATAAAAAGTGTTTAATATAACTTGATTAATTATATGAAATAAGCATATAATCTTTTAAGTGTTTTCAAGATTCATGTCTCCATTTACTTACTCATGCAGAACTAGAGAACACAAGATAATTGTAAGGAGATCATGGCTCACTGAATCACCCACAACAGAAGTCAAATCTGAATTACTACAAAGATCCTAGTATACTGTGTATGACAAAATTCTCAGTCACCAAGGCACAGGCCCTTTCTGAGTTCCATTTTTATTATTTCTTGTGATCAAGTGTATCAAGATGATATAAGTTGGGCTCAATCTTATTGTCTAAAATGTATTGTTCAAAAAGTTGTAGCTTGAAAAAAGATACATTACCAGCAGTCCTACTATCAAGTGCAACTTTACCAAATACCACTTTCCTAATAGAAGTTCTCTAATCTTTTCAAGCATGACTATAAACCTACTTTTTACCGCCAAATAATTATGAACATGTGTCAATTGTCTTACCTAGATACTATCTTTTTTATTTTTTCTAATGAAATCCCAGTTGTTTTCTGTACAGGATGTTGATCAATACCATTGCAAAGTTGTTACCAATTGGGTCAAGCCCATGAGTGTATTATTCCACTAGATCTCCTTCTTTAATTTCAGTATATCACTTAGTTGTTTGCAAGGCATCTATTCTGCAACAATTCTATCTCCTCAGTGAAACAATAAGTTCCCATTATGTAGGACCCCAGAGGGCTGCTATGCCCTAGCTGAGCCTTTCCATATGCTGCTGTCTACTAAGTAACATTCTGCGGTTCCTCTAAGATCAAAATATCCTGACTAAGGCATGGTGCCCCAGGAAGGGAATTTACACTTGACATCCTATTGCCCCCCCAAGTTGAGTTCCTGTTTTTTCCTAAGTTTGTATTTTTCCTTCCTTGGCTTGGTGTATATATTGAACCTGATCAGTAAAGGCATTGGCATTCTCTCACAACAGATGACCCTGACCCAAGTCTGAGTATTTCTTTTTTTTTTTTATCTCTTTTTTGTCTTTTTTTTCCTTTTTTTTATTGGATATTTTATTTACATTTCATATGTTGTCCCCTTACCCCATCCCCCACCCCCCCGGGAACCCCCACCCCCCTACCCCCCCCCCCTCTTCTCCATGGAGGTAATCCCCACCTACCCCCCCCACTCCCAGTTCCCCACCCTCAAAATTCCCACCCCCTGGGGTGTCCAGCCTTCATGAGGTCAAGGATCTCATCTTCCACCTGTGCCCAGCAGGGCCCTTCACTCTTACATATTCAGCTGAAGCCCTGGATCCCTCCATAAGTGCTAACAGGCTGGTGGTTAGGACCCTGGGAGCTGTGATTGGTTGGTATTGTTGCTCTCCTCATGGTGCCACAAACCCTTTCAGGTCCTTCAGTCCTCCTCCATTGAGAACCTCATGATCAGTTCAATGGCTAGTTGTGAGCATCTGCCTCTGAATATGTCAGACTCTTGAAGGCCTCTGAGGAGACATCCATATCAGGCCCTTATCAGCATGCACTTCCTGACTTCCACATCAGCATCTACCTTTGGTGACTGCACATGGGATGGATACTCAGGTGGAAAGGTCTTCAAATGGCCACTCCTTCAGATTCTGTCCCTCACTTTGTCTCCATATTTGCTCCCTTGAGTATTTTGTTGCTCCTTCTAAGAAGAACTGAATCACCCCCACTTGGTCTTCCTTCTTTATGAGCTTCATGTGGCCTGTAAGTTGCATCTTGGGCATTTCAAGGTTCTGGGCTAATATCCGATAATCAGTGAGTGAATACCATGTGTGTTCTTTTGTGATTGGCTTACTTCACTCAGGATGATAATTTCTAGTTCCATCCATTTACCTAGGAAACTCTCGAATTCATTGTTTTTAACAGCTGAGTAATACTCCATTGTGTAAATATACCACATTTTTTGAATCCATTCCTCAGTTGAAGGACATCTGGGTTCTTTCCAGCTCCCGGCTATTATAAATAAGGCTGCTATGAACATAGTTGAGCATATGTCCTTGTTATATGTTTGAGCATCTTCTGGGTATATGCCTAGGAGTGGTATAGCTGGATCCTCAGGTAATGCTATGTCCAATTTTCTGAGGAACTGCCAGACTGATTTCCAAAGTGGTTGCACCATCTTGCAGTACAAACCAATAATGGAGGAGTGTTCCTCTTTCTCCACACCCTCGCCAGCATCTACTATCACCTGAGTTTTTAATCTTAGCCATTCTGACTGGTGTGAGATGGAATCTCAGGGTTGTTTTGATTTGCATTTCCCTGATGTCTAAAGACACTGAACATTTCTTTAGGTGCTTCTCGGCCATTCGAGTTTCTTCCGTTGAAAATTCTTTGTTAGGCCCTATACCCCATTTTTTAATAGGGTTATTTGGTTGTCTGGAGTCTAATTTCTTGAGTTCTTTGTATATATTGGATATTAGCCCTCTATCAGATGTAGGATTGGTAAAGATCTTTTCCCAATTTGTTGGTTGTCATTTTGTCCTATTGACAGTGTCCTTTGCCTTACAGAAACTTTGCAATTTTATGAAGTCCCATTTGTCAATTCTTGATCTTAGAGCATATGCCATTGGTGTTCGGTTCAGGAACTTTTCCCCTGTGCCCAAGTATTCGAGGGTCTTCCCCACCTTCTCTTCTATTAGTTTCAGTGTATCTGGTTTTATGTGGAGGTCCTTTATCCACTTAGACTTGAGCTTTGTACAAGGAGATAAGAATGGATCAATTTTCATTCTTCTACATGCTGTCCTCCATTTGAACCAGCACCATTTGTTGAAAATGCTGTCCTTTTTCCACTGGACAGTTTTAGCTCCTTTGTCAAAGATCAAGTGACCATAGGAGTGTGGGTTCATTTCTGGGTCTTCAATTCTATTCCATTGATCTTCCTGCCTGTCTCTGTACCAATACCAGGTAGTTTTTATCACTATTGCTCTGTAGTACAGCTTGAGGTCAGGGATGGTGATTCCTCCTGAAGTTCTTTTATTGTTGAGAATAGTTTTCACTATCCTGGTTTTTTTGTTATTCCATATGAATTTGAGAATTTCCTTTTCTAACTCTGTGAAGAATTGAGTTGGGATTTTAATGGGGATTGCATTGAATCTGTAGATTGCTTTTGGCAAGATGGCCATTTTTATTATATTAATCCTGCCAATCCATGAGCATGGGAGATCTTTCCATCTTCTGAGATCTTCTTCAATTTCTTTCTTCAGGGACTTGAAATTCTTGTCGTACAGGTCTTTCACTTGCTTGGTTAGATTCACACCAAGGTATTTCATATTATTTGCAACTATTATGAAGTGTGTCATTTCCCTAATTTCTTTTTCAGTCTGTTTATCTTTCATGTAGAGGAAGGCTACTGATTTGTTTGAGTTTATTTTATAACCAGCCAGTTTGCTGAAGTTGTTTATCAGGTTTAGGAGTTCTCTGGTGGAAGTTTGGGGGTCACTTATGTATACTATCATATCATCTGCAAATAGTGATATTTTGACTTCTTCCTTTCCTATTTGTATCCCTTTGACTTCTTTTTGTTGTCTAATTGCTCTGGCTACGACTTCCAGTACTATATTGAATAGGTAGGGGAAGAGTGGGCAGCCTTGTCTAGTCCCTGATCTTAGTGGGATTGCTTCAAGTTTCTCTCCATTTAGCTTGATGTTGGCTACTGGTTTGCTGTAAATTGCTTTTACTATGTTTAGGTATGGGCCTTGAATTCCTGATCTTTCCAAGACTTTTATCATGAAGGGATGTTGAATTTTATCAAATACTTTCTCAGCATCTAGTGAGATGATCATGTGGTTTTTTTCTTTAAGTTTGTTTATATAGTGGATTACATTGATGGATTTCCGAATATTGAAACCGTTAGCCAGATTAACCAGAGGGCACAGAGACAGTATCCAAATTCATAAAATCAGAACTGAAAAGGGAGACATAACAACAGAAACTGAATAAATTAAAAAAAAATCATCAGATCCTACTACAAAGGCCTATACTCAACAAAACTGGAAATCCTGGATGAAATGGACAATTACCTAGACAGATACCAGGTCCCAAAGTTAAACCAGGAGCAGATAAACCATCTAAATATTCCCATAACCCCTAGGGAAATAGCAGCAGTCATTAAAAGTCTTCCCACTAAAAAAAGCCCAGGACCAGATGGTTTTAGTGCTGAATTTTATCAGACCTTCAAGGAAGACCTAATACCAATTCTCTTCAAACTATTCCACAAAATAGAAACAGAAGGAACACTACCCAATTCGTTCTATGAAGCTACAATTACACTCATACCCAAACCCCACAAAGACATGACAAAGAAAGAGAACTTCAGACCAATCTCCCTTATGAACATCGATGCAAAAATACTCAATAAAATTCTAGCAAACCGAATCCAAGACCACATCAAAACAATCATCCATTATGATCAAGTAGTTTTTATCCCAGGAATGCAGGGATGGTTCAATATTGAGTATTTCTTTAATCCCCCAGGCCTACTCCTGAGCTAGGTATCACGGGCAGCTCCGGAGCTGTCACCATTACACATTATCAGATATGTGATGGCTATTTGCACATTGATTACAACTGATTCTACTAGAGTTCTCTCTTAAATTGTGGCTGGAATTAAAGATTCATTTCATGAGGTTTAGAATAGATATAGTACTATGATGGTGAGAAGTGACAAGATTTTCCCTGAATATTTTCTGAATAATTTATTAATATTTAATAATTAATAACTGAAAATAATAATATTTTCCCTGAATAATTTTCTATTTGAATATTAGTATAGCAGGAGTCCTGTGATTGGACAGGGAAAAGAGAGGCATTGTTGAAAGTTGTAGAGAGAGGGATTTAGAGAGAGATGAAACAAGTCAAGATGAAAGATGAAAAGATGATTCAGAACCAGTGTGATTCTTTTTGTCTCTCCCTGCATCCCACTCTGTGCAACTCTTAGCTTTGCCTCCCTTTTCCTGTCTAATCACAGGCCTCCTGCTACACTAATATTGAAATAGATTGGACAGGGAAAATCTTGCCACATTAAGAAATGATATGCCTTTAATGAGAACCCCATGTTCATTTATATTTACCCAAAAAAAATTACTGAATTAATCGCCAGTGTTCAATTAATGGGTCAAAGTAAAACTTTCCTTGAATAGAAACTATATAAATATAAAATTAGACAAAGAAATATATATATACATATGTATGCATATATACAATAATAATTATTATTATTATAGTGCTCCACAAAAACATCTCAATAAAGAAATTTTTTTACAATCTATCTTCAAGACCTGCCCTTTAATAAAGTTTGAAGCTATCTTGGGTATGTTTATTATTTAGGTATTGTTAAGGTTTTGTCATTGGATTTCAGGATATACACATTTACTTTGATGTGTGCCAAAATATTTGTGTGTGGTAACAATCATTTAAAATTCAAAATAACAATTAGTTCTTAAGTATGTTCAATTTATAATTGGATTATTAAAGAATGATGCATTATTTTGGTTAGGATTAACATGCTGTCACCTCTGTATAATTTCAATAATGTATGCATTCAATAATGTATGTATTCAAATATATATATATTTTCTGTAGCAAGCATTTTCATAATCACTTTCATGAAGGAAAAATGTACATGATTTTAATTAGAAATTACATGGGGTATATGAATGCTTCTCTGAGCCTTGGTGAGGGAAATATTTTTATCCAATGTACAATCTTGCAAAGACTCATGACCAGTCAAGTTTCTAAACGTGGATACTGATTGCTTAGCTTTAACTCGGCATCAATATCAAACCTACCACAGATTATGAAAGATGTAGAAAAGTGGGAGAGGAAGTGAATTATTGCTAGGTGTTAGAGAAAACTGCTGTGAAAGCCACTTCTTGGATGTGACATGGCCATTTTTGATGAACTCCCATCAGCCGTGGTTACCTACACGCAACCTTCAGAAGATTGAGTTTGTTACCAACATAGCATGGTTGGAAGAGGGATTCATCATGCCTCATCCCTAACTGATCTGCTATTATCTGATGCTAGAGGAAAAGTGAGTGTTATTCAGTAGTATAGCCATTGCTAAATCGCTGTTACTCCATTCAGTGACCATGTACTTTGTCATGCAAGGAAGCGTAATTTAGTGGAGTTTGTCATTAAAAATACAAATGTTATAAAAGAAGTGTGACTGTTCAAAAAAAGACAGGGTTCAGAGGAAAAAGTGAGGATAATGGAGTGAATACAGTAAGATGTATTATATATATTGAATATAATACATATGTAATATTTTAAATTTACCTCATAGATATTGTTTTTCATCTCTAAGAATTGAAAGATTATTTATAAGCATGTAAAAGAAATCCTGAATAGCCTAATACAGCTTCACAGAGTACTCCTACATGCATTCAGAATGAAAAAAGTCATTTTTCACATTTTCCTACAGCAAGTGTTTGAAGTGAGGGAAAGTTTGACTAAAGTTGGGAACAGCGTTTGTCTTTGATATATAACATTAGTAGCAGCATCATTTCAAACCCTTTTCAAAATAATTGTTAAGAAAATTGTGGTCATAGTTACAAGACAAAATAGCTTTCAGTGAGATTTCTGAAAGTGGTTTGTTGAAACAACCTATTAATAAGAAGTAAATACATCATATATGATGCAGATGATATAAATACACAAGATGCATAACAGTGAACATAGATTTTTAAGATCACTGTATTTTATTCCTATCCTTAAGAAGAAGAAAAAACACAGTGAGTTTATCCAATTTAGCAGATGACAAAAATTTCTGCACATCTCTCTATACTCAGTAAGTAGGGCCTTAAGTAGACTGTACTTAAAACAACACTGTTCTGTGTTCCAACAGAAAATGACAGACCCATTTGTGTGAATGTGACATCTCCAAACCTCAGGCATTGTCCAGTCTCTGAGTATTAAATATGGGATACGTGTGAGTCACCAGGGCTCAGCTTCTATCACAGGAACAATGTCCTGCTAGGAAACAGCTCACCAAAGTGGATTGGCCTCCGTTATGCTATTACTTCTTCTATTATGACCAATAATGTGTTCTTCCCTTTCACAGGTTGCTGCAGCAACGTGTTCACTTAAACGTAGAAACAACCCTTAACAAATTATGTGGCATGATCTTAGAATCAGCAGACTCAAAATAAGGAAATCAAACATTTTGTTCTTTGTAAGCTAACCAGTATTTTATCAAACTAACCACCCTAAAATGTAGAATTAGATAGAATAAAGCATAAATGAGTGTTTTCTGACTATTTGTGTGAGAAACCAGCTAGATTACTTGGAGAAAGTAATGATAAAGTGTAGGACAGTGTGTGAGAGTGTGTGAGAGTGTGTGTGTGTGTGTGTGTGTGTGTGTGTGTGTTGTAAAAGCAAGAAAGAGGAGGAGAGCAAGAAGCAGAGGGAGAGTGTGTTGTATGTCATGTGGTAGGTATATATGTTCCCCTTCTAGTGAGTGTGATGTAAGCTGGAGTTTGACTTCAACATGTTTTTTTCTAAATTCCTTCTTCATTTTCTTTGAGATAAAGTCTCTCACAGAACACAGATTTTACAATTTGCCTGAGCCAGCTCATCAGCAAATCCCACGATCTACTTATCTCTTGTCCCAAGAGCTGCTGGTGTTACAGATGTGTATAACCATACCTGAAATTTCCTGTGGGTCCTAGGGATCTAAGCGCAAGTTTTCATATTTTACCCAGTGAACTGTCTCCTCAAGCCTATCCCAATATTTCTTTTATGTCAGTGATCACAAGAAATCAGTGTACTACCATAATGTTTTATCTAAAAAAGTTCAAACTAAACTCAAAAAATTGCTACCTTTGATTAAAGAAAAATTTTACATAAAATGATTTTGGAAATACAAGTGAACTGTAAAAAAGACAGATAATGTAAAAAGTCTTCTTCAAAGTCTTTTAACTATCCTGGCTCTACATGTTTATTGGTCTAATTTCACATTTTGACATGATTGCCCAGTTCTTGGTGATTCATAGTACCATTACTATAATACTATAATAATGTGGTTGTTTGATTGAAAAATGTTCTTTGTTGTCTCACGTGTTTGAACCCTTGGTCTCAAATAGGTGGTACTCTTTAGGAACATTATGGGATCTTTAGGAGATGGACACTTTCTTGAGAATATACATGATTGGGTCAAGGTTTGAGATTTCATAGCCTGGTTCAACTTCCTGTTATCTCTTTCTGTGGAGGAGAAATGTGATCTCTCTACTTCCTGTTTTCCAAGATAGTCTGCCATACCACCTGTATTGCCTTCTCTGTCATGATGGAATATATTCCCTCAGGATCTTTAAGCTAAAATAAATCACCTTCTCTTCTAAGATGCTCTTGGTTATGTCATTTTACCATAGCAACAGAAAGGCAACTAATACAGAAGGCAAAGATAATAATGTTTGGGACTACTAGAGAATTATTGATGCTCCTGGGAGTATAAGACCTAGGTACATTGATGCAATTACATGTTGTGAACTACAAACTACTTTAAAGACCCAATAAAGAAAAGCTATAAACCTTTGTACAACATTTCCCTTGTGGTAAAGAATGCATAGTTTATGCTCATTTTGTTAAGCCAATAGCTCATTGTATTTAAAAAATATGATTTTGAAGAAATATTTATATTGTTGGCCTCCTTGTGAACTCTTTAATGGAGTTTAGACATGTTCAAATGCTTACCTGCATACAATTCATGTCTTTCACTGTAGTACCAGTTGTTCTTGCTCTAGTAATTTTGACATTAAGAATGTATAATATCCTTGGGGTCCATTCTTGTTCTGTATTTTTATATTTCTTGCTTCCTTTACTAACATCTTAGACCTTTCCAAATAAGAATTTAAAAAAAAATGACGAACAGGAAAGGTGAAACTAGAACTGGGCAGAGAAGAGAAGGATAGCATATGGAAACTGGGTATGACAAATGGCATTAAAGACTTCTAAAAAAAAAAAGTTATATAAAAACTTATCACTGCAGAAGCTTCCTAAAATGTCCTGATACACAAACATAAAAATAGTTTAAATTGAGTTGCTCTATAGCAAAGCAACAGCTACAAAGTAAGAGAAAGCAGAGCACCAGGACTTGGTTATTTCTCTTGGATTTGTTGGCCAGAGAGGTACCATAGGCTCTCAGGCATCAAAGTCCTTGCCAATAGTCTTTAACTACCAGAACTAAAGTGAAAGACATTATTGTTGAAGACACTACATGTGTGATTCATAGAATATAGAGAAATCAATCTTGTACTCACCAGGAACTTTCATCCCTATTGACCAGCTTTTATAGTTCCTGGAAGTGGTTAAAGCATGCTCCTGGAAAAGAAAAATAATTCTCAATTTTATTCAGCCATAAATCCTGTGACCTAAAATCATGCCTGTCCTGGCAAGACATGTCCACTAGTACAATTGTGACACAAATGCCATTGTAGTAAGCAACCTCATTTTTATTATACTTAAGGCCTTCCCTATAAGAAGAAACCCATACCTGGCACAATTTCTGAACCAAAAGCTGTGGCTAAATATATACTAGATCCTATAAGAAAATCTAGAACAAGTAATCTGCTAAATAATTATAGTATTAAACTAAGCCCTAATGAGTTATCATTATACTCATACATGAATGCATATCTCAACTCTCATCAGAGAAGCTTCTGTTTGCAATAGACAATGATCAACAAAGAAGCTCATAACCAATCATGATCCAGAGAATAAAAAAATCAGAACTCTCAACCTGAAACACAGCATGCATATTACATTTATCCTCCAATGTTTGAGAAATCAGTGTGGAAGAGGAGTCAAAAAAAAACTTGAAAGAGCCATATGTGGTGGATAACTACAGGGCAACAGTGCTCTCTGGACACAGCAGAGTAGTTACACATATGAAACAAGAGTAGTTATGACAGCATGCGTAAGGCAGAACCAATGCAAGCAAAATCCACACCAAATCTTAGCTTTGATCTAGAAGTTGATAAGTAGCTCTACCCCTGGACATGAAACTATTTAGCAATTTTTATCTCTTAAAGGAGAAAATGTCTGTTTTCTCTAAAAACTATAGTTCTGGAAAAATTGATCACTCTCTAATAGAAGTCCACAAATGCAATATAGTTGGATAGCAGAAATTGCTCTTGATGGACAAAAAGGAACACAGTATTGGGTGAATAGAGAAGGGGCCAGATCTAAGAGGAAATGGGAGAGAGATGATAACTATGTTCAAAACATGTATTAAATTCTCAAAGAATTAATATAATAGTTGTAAATTAATGTATATAATTTAAATTATATCTTCTAGAGTCAAAGAATATAGAAGATTATTAAGAGAATGAGAGAATAGCTTTGGTTTATAGCTAGAATGTAAGCCAGGAGAAACCACCTTCAAATGACAATAATTGCTCTCAGTGATCCATAGATAATCTGCATCAAATGTCTTCCTTGCCATTCCGAAAGATTCTTGAAGTATAAATTACAAGCTCATTTTCTATCCCATGTGCAGTCACCAAAGGTAGATGCTGATGTGAAAGTCAGGAAGTGCATGCCGATAAGAGCCTGATATGGATGTCTCCTCAGAGGCCTTCAAGAGTCTGACATATTCAGAGGCAGATGCTCACAACTAGCCATTGAACTGATCATGAGGTTCTCAATGGAGGAGTTAGAGTGAGGACTGAAGGAGCTGAAAGGGTTTGTGGCACCATGAGGAGAGCAACAATACCAACCAAGCACAGCTCCCAGGGTCCTAACCACCAGCCTGTTAGCACTTATGGAGGGATCCAGGGCTTCAGCTGAATATGTAAGAGTGGAGGGCCCTGCTGGGCACAGGTGGAAGATGAGATCCTTGACCTCATGAAGGCTGGACGCCCCAGGGGGTGGGAATTTTGAGGGTGGGGAAGTGGGAGTGGGGGGTTAGGTGGGGGTTACATCCACGGAGAAGGAGGAGGAGGGGTAAGGGGATGGGGGGTTCCCGGGTGGGTGGGGGATGGTGTAAGGGGATAACATATGAAATGTAAATAAAATATCTAATAAAAAAATGTTTAAAAAAAGATTTTATTTGGATACTATTTTTCAATGATTATGAAAAACTCATTTTACATCCTTTGTATTTAGAATGTTTCCCCAAATGACTGGAGACAATGTAGGTTATACAGTACAAACAACATAGTCACATACGGGTACTTAACCACTGGATTATTGCCTCCAAGACTAAAACCTGTTTGAATAGGGAATTTTTCTTTTGTTCAACTTCAGAACATTAGAAGTCTTTAAAAGGAAAACAAGTTCTTGAATACTTATAAGCTTTCAATTCTTGACCTCTCAAAAATACAAACTGTAAAAAGCATACAATGTTGTTTTATCCATCTTTGTACAAGTGCTACAGATTGACAAGCTGACAAAACTCATATAATCGCTACAAACTGTTATTTTTCATAAACAGTCTTAAGTTTCTCATTTCCAAGTGATGAGGGATATTCAGATGTGCCCTACCTGCTCAGAAGAGACTGGGAGGAATGATTAGGGAAGGTACTCTATGAGGGGGTGACTAGGAGTGGGAATAGCATTTAGGATACTAAGTAATTGATTAATTAATTAATTAAACAACTACACAGAAAAGTTTATAATCCAATTTTACTGTCAGAGCATCTAGCATATTAAAGTATTTCAGTCATGAAAACATAAAGAACTCTCTTACAGAAGAAAATATCAGGAAGCATAGCTTCAGATGCAATGTTGCTATAACTGAAGACACCTCATGCTTTGGATATAGGATATCCAAAAACTATTCTAGAACTGTGTGAGGATATTCTTTCTTACTGGGTAATTAAAGAGTGTCCAAAGATACTATATCATCTGTGGGGTAGGGGAGGCATAAACAATCTTATCTAGCTATGGACCTTATAAGCTGGACAACTGAACTGCTGGAGAAGATGGTCATTTGCTCAATTGTAACATGACTGCTGTGGTGGTGTCCAGTTTCTAATTCAGTGTGAACCCATATCCATAGGAGAGAAGTCATACTTGTTTCTATAATCCTAGTTAAAAGTCAATGGATGGGGATCTTATCGGCTCAAGAAGAGAAAATACAAGTGTTGATTTACTAAACAGGTATGTTGTGCCTCTCAAAACTGCCTTCTGAATATTTATGTTTATGAGCAAGTGCAAATTTAAACCTTGGTTAGAATCTCACTTTGCAGTGAGTAGTACCTATTCCAGAGATTCATAACTCATCACATGTTAGGTAATCTACCTAACTGTGATATCTATATAATCCCTTGAATCTCAAGAAACGTTGCAGAGGATGAGTTGGAAAATATAAAAATGCTGGAAGATGAAGAGAAGTGCAATGAAATATTATCATCAGTACCAAACATGGCTATTGCATTCATGAATTCATAGCAAGTGATGACTTGAACATAACTAATCCCATTAAAACATTCCAACATGGATAGTTAAGGAACTCATAAAGATCCAGGCCTATAGAGAGTTATTGGTGTTGATTGTTGGGGACATAAAGGCATTTGCTGTAGCTTCCCCTCATTTGGTAAGTAACCCCACAGTCATGCTCATGGACACAACACTAATTAAACTCAGAAGTTCATGAAACAAACAAATGAAAAAAAACGTGAAAAGAAAGAAGACTATCTGAGAGACAGGATGGCCAAAGAGAAGAGCAGGGGGCAAGACACAATGATGTGGGATAATTATGATCAAAGCGTACTGTAATATACAAAATTTCCAAATAAACATAGCTCCATAGTTGCTTCCAGAAGCAGCAAATTTGAATTGATGATAACATTGGAAGTTTGCTTCCAATGAATTGAATTGCTTCTAGCAAATATGAGCTCTCACGCTGGGACATTTACTGCTACCAATCACAGAATTGATTCAGTGAGTTACTACCAAACTCATATAGACATTCATTCAAATATGTATCATTCTCAAACTCTTTTTAATTAATTATTTATTTATTTACATTCCAGATGTTGCTCCCTCCCAGTCCCCCCTCCCACAATCCCTCATCCCATATTCCTTCTACTTTGTCACTAAGAGCATATTCCCCCGACCTGGGGGGCATCCTCTTCCCAGGGGCCTCAAGTGTCTATAATATAAGATTAGGCTCATCCTCTCCCACCAAGCCCAGACAAAGTCTGATATATATATATATCCTTCCTCTTCCCTCTCCTACCTAGGTACCTCTGTCCCTCTACTGCCCATGATTATTATGTTTGCCCTTCTAGGTGTGATTAAAGTATTCTCACTTGGGCCTTTCATCTTGTTAAATTTCTTATGATCTGTGAGTTATATCATGGATATTCTGTGCTTTTTGGATAATATCCATTTATCAGTGAGTACATACCATGAATGTCATTTTGGGTCTGAGTTACCTCATTTAGGATGATATTTTCTACTTCTATCTATTTGCCTGCAAAAACTCATGATGTCCTTGTTTTAAAAAGCAGGATAGTATTCTATTGTATAAATGAACAACATTTTTCTGTATCCATTCCACTGTTCAGGGACATCTGGGTTGTTTGCAGTTTCTGGATATTTCAAGTAAGTCTGATATGAAAATATCCTTGGGGTATGGAGGAGCATCTTTTGAGTATATACGCAGGAGTAGTATAGATGTGTCTTCAGGTAGAACTATTTCCAATTTTCTAAGGAATGTCCAGATTGACTTCCAGACTGATTGTACTAGTTCACACTCCCATCAGCAATGAAGGAGTGTTCTTCTTTCTCCACATCCTTGCCAACATGTGCTGTCACTTTGAGTTTTTGATCTTAGCCATTCTGATTGGTATAAGGTTGAACATCATGGTCATTTTGATTTGCATTTTCCTGATGACTAACGATGTTGAACATTTTTTTAAGTGCTCCTTGGCTATTTGAGACTGCTGTGTTGAGAATTCTCTGTTTAGCTTTCCACTCCATTTTTAATTGTTTTTTTTCGGAGGATGTTGGAGGTTAGCTTCTTGAGTTCTTTATATATGTTTGATATTAGCCCTCTATCAGATACAGAATTAGGGAAGCTCTTTTTCCAATCTGTAGGGTGCTTTTTTCTCCTATTGATAGTGTCCTTTGCCTTACAGAAGCTTTTCAGTTTCCTGAATCTCCATTTGATTATTTTTGACCTTAGAGCCTGACACATTGGTGTTCTGTTTAGGAAAATTTCCCCTGTGCCAATGAGTTTGAGGCCGTTTTCCACTTTCTCTTCTATTAGAATCAATGCATGGTTTTATATTGAAGTGTGTGATCCACTTGGACAAGAGCTTTGTGCTAGGTGATTAATATGGATCTATTTTTATTCTTCTACATGCAGACCACCAGTTAGACCATCACCATTTATTGAAGATGCTTTCTTTTTTTCCACTGTATGTTTTTGGCTTCTTTGTCAAAGATCAAATGTCCATAGGTGTGTGGGTTTACTTCTGGGTCTTTGATTCTATTCCATTGATCAACCTGTCTGTCTCTGTACCAATACCATGTAGTTTATTTTTGTTTTTTTTTTTTTATCACTATTGCCATATAGTACAGCTTGAGATTAGAGATTGTGATTCCCCCACACCTTTTATTGTTGAGAGTAATTTTGGCTATTATGGATTTTTTGTTTTTCCAGATAAAATTGAGAATTGCTCTTTCCATGTCTGTGAAGAACTGTGTTGGAATTTTGATGGGGATTACACTGAATCTGTAAATTGCTTTTGGTGAGATGAGAAAAAATGCTCAGGACCAGATTGTTTTAGTGCACATTCTACCAGACCTTCAAAGAAGAGCAAATACCAATACTCAAACTATTCCACAAAAGAGAAACAGAAGGAACACTACCTAATTCATTCTATGATCCAGAGTTACTCTGATACCTAAACCACACAAAAATCCAATAAACAAAGAGAACTTCAGGCCAATTTCACTTATGAATATTGATGAAAAACTACTCAATAAAATTTTTACAAACCAAATCTAAGAATGCATCAAAACCATCATTCACCATGATCAAGTAGGCTTTATCCCAGGGATGCAGGATTGGCTCAATATATGTAAATCCACCAATATAATCCACTATATAAGCAAACTAAAAGAAAGTCATATGATCATTTCATTAGATACTGAAAATGCCTTTCACAAAATGAAACACTCCTTCATGTTAAAAGTCTTGGAGAGATCATGAATCCTAGCACATACCAAAACACAATAAAAGATATACAGCAAAACAACAGCAAATGTTAAATTGAATGGAGAGAAACTAGAAGCAATAAGCAATTCCACTAAAATCAGGGACAAGACAAGGATGTCCACTCTCTTCCTCTCTTTTCAGTACTTGACATTCTAGCTAGAGTAATTAGACAAGAGGAGATCAAAGAAATACAAATTGGAAAGGAAGAAGTCAAAGCATCACTATTTGTGAATGATATGATAGTATACATAAGCAAACCCCAAAATTCCACCAGAGAACTTTTACAACTGATAAACAACTTCAGCAGAGTTACTGGATATTAAATTAACTCAAACAAATCAGTAGCTTTCCTTTATACAAGTGATAAACAGGCTGAGAAATAAATTAGGGGAATAACTCCCTTCACAATAGCCACAAATAATATAAAATTTCTTGATGTAACTCTTAATAAGCAAGTCAAAGCTCTATATGACATGAAGTTCAAGTTCCTGAAGAGAGAAATTAAAGAAACCTCAGAAGATGGGAATATCTGCCATGCTGGATCAATAATGGATCAATAAGATTAACATTCTGAGACTCTTAAGCAGCCGTGATTTCTTCTTCCCTTCTCTTTTCTCAGACAAGACAAGAGTGTCAGGCTCTATAGGTCCAGCTTTAGCATCCTGCTACCCTGCTTCTCTTTCCTTCACAGAGATTACCTAAAACTATCTTGCTGTTTATAATTACTTGGAAAAACAACAACATTCCTTCACCAAATCTCTTATATATCTGACTATGCTTTTATCGTCCACATACTAAAGGAACCAAGTCACCAAAGGGAATACTGGAAGATTTTATTTTATTGTATTTTATTTATTTTATTTTATTTTATATGTAACAATATTATACCCTTACTATTTCCACACAGAAGTTTAAAACCATAAAAAAAGAAGTATCAAATTTTTAAAATGTCTTCTCTCTGGAGAATGTCAAGAGTTAAAGCCATCATTTACTTATTTATATATTCATTCCATCAATGTAAACTTATTAGCCTACCTTACATACATCAAGCAAAAGAGGCTACACTCATAATGAGCTCAGTTCTCTTCACAAAGATTAAAGAGCCATATTCTAATGTCAGATATACAGTCCTGAAGCAGAGAATGACCCTTAGCATGTGGATATGTGTGTGCATGTGTGTGTGTGGGTGAGTGTGTGTGTGTTGTATATGTGTGTATTTGTACACATGCTTATGAATATTATGTGTTCATATTCATATTAGTGTATGTGCATGTGTGGGTGTCAGTGAGCATTAATCTGTAAAGAAGCCAGAGGACAACCACTGGTATTGTTCCTCAGGTACTCTTCATTTACTGTCTTGAGAGACAGAGTCTTTCATTAACCTCAGCCTTGCCAATTATGCCTGCTAGTGGTCCAGGTAGCATCAGATAACCTTTTATTTTCATCTCTTCAATAGTGGGATTATAAAGACATGCCTGTGATGATAAGCACTCACCTGTAATTACACACACAAACCAATATGCTCCATCTTTATACATGGCTTCCCAGAACAGAGCACAAGTTCTTGTATTATAAAGACAAACATTGTACTGATTGAGTTCTTTCTTCAGCCCAAAATGGCACTTCTTTAATCAAGAATATCTTGTTGTTTCTTGTGCCCATGCAGAAAGTCATGTGACAACTTCACAATACATCCATTTCAAACTCTTCTGCATGCTCTTGTCTCTGTGTCAGATAGGAGCTGTAATCTCACTTGTCATTTTGTCATTAATGACAATACTCATTTCTTGCCTCAATGCACCTAAAATGTTTTTTCATTTACTTTTCTTTTGCAGCCTTCCTATGCGTTAAGACCTACATAAAATGACCAGTCCTCCTTGATAGACAAATAAAAAAAGAAAAAAGGTTTGAATATAAATGAATATAAATAGGTTTGAATATAAATAGGAAATGGAATTTTAAATATGGTAATATTAAATGTTAATAAAAGTATCATTGTTTAGGAAGTATACTGAATCTAATTCTGCAGATCATGTACAAAATGAATTAGTCATTTTAGATGAGTATCCTGATGTAATATTTGCTAATATTTTCCTGGGTGATGAATAAAGACTTAGATTTTAAAAATACTTGCTAACCGGGATTGGATAAATAGCTCATAGTTAAGAACACTGTCTTATTTTGCAGTGTTTGATTCCAAGTACCCATGTGGTAGCTCAAACTATAATTCCTGTTCCAGAGCATCTGATGCCTTCTTCTGGATTCTTCAGATAACAGGCATGCATGTGGTACACAATCTTTCCTCAAGTATGCAAAACATTTGTACACATAGCATATCTAACTGTTACGATACATATTAACTATTCAATATCTCTCAGATTTTAGTATAAAGTTGGCTTATTGGCATGAACTTTTATAAACCCACGTCACAGTCTTAACAATGAGGACAGATTTACAAGTATGTAACTGTAAATCTTTGGCAGTGGGTTGAATGTGTAAATGAAATAAACAAGAATTTTATTTTTTAGATGTTTTATTTTGAAACATTTAGTAACAATAAGGAAGAGTACCTCACTATTTAATTGCAAACAACACAAGAGATAGATGCAGGAAATAAATGACTCCTATATTTAGAAGACATGGTGAGACATGTCTCTCAAGGTAGAGTCCTACAGATAGATAAATCTCCAAGTGGAAAGAGAAGATAAAGAAGAGACCAACATGTAGCAACTACAAAACTTTGCAGTGATGATAATAGGGTAATGAAATACAGCAGGAAGTCATGGAAATCACAAAGCCTACACTGACCCTATCACCACACATAACACATACTGTGTATTCAAAAGTAGTGGCTGAATAGCTTTATTAACAGATAGGAAGACAAAGTTAACATACTAAAAACATAAATACACTTGCTGAGGCAAAAAGAGAGAGAAGTCAAATTCTCTCTCATAGT
This sequence comes from Grammomys surdaster, assembly GCF_004785775.1. Classification (NCBI taxonomy): domain Eukaryota; kingdom Metazoa; phylum Chordata; class Mammalia; order Rodentia; family Muridae; genus Grammomys; species Grammomys surdaster. Next base: position 3,494,898 of record NW_021604608.1, read on the forward strand.
GCCTTGTAATTACTGTTCAACATGTAGTAATGGCAAATTAGAAAGGTTAGCTAAACATGGACCTTCTTTGATAAAACACACTAAATATACAGTCAAATATACAAATGAAGCCTCCATGGACACACAGCACAGAGAAATGTCATCTGTACTTAGTAAAATATTGATTCAGAATACATAATCCCTTACTATAAAATGTAACATTACACCCTTCACAAATGATCTCTTTGTAGTTTTAGAACAGGAACCATCTGGAATGGTAAATATTCTTGCCAGAATCCTCATCTTTGGATAATAGGCTTTGGACTTCTCATATATAATAACAACAGTTTTGCAAGCAATTATTGAATACTATCAGAACCTTCTAGGTTGGAATGTATTAAGTGATTTGGTCTATTTTCCAAGGTCACATCAAAGTACCTTAGTTGTTTATAATATATGATATATGATGTGCGATATGCAATATGTGATACACGATATATGATATATAATATATAATTATTTATGTGACTCATACTTCTGGAGGCTGCTAATCTTATCTATGACCCAATCTATTTGATCTCTAGTGAGGACCTTCTTGATTGTGAGATATGGCAGAAGTTACTAGAAGAGCAAATGCTGATAAGACAGAAGACCAGAAACTATGGGGAAGACAGTCTTACCTCATATAACAATGTCTATGTAACATAAGAACCCAGAATAACAAATTCAATGTCCCCCAAAGGAAATAGTTTGAGTGATTTTCACTGGATCAAGATCTCAGAAATCTGACCAATACACACTGGGTATCAAACACATATGTATATCAATGTCCACAACATCATTATTCATAGAGGTATAAGGTAATAATTATACAAATGTTTAACAGTGGTTAGAGGAGTAAACAAATATATATCTGCAAAACAATGGGAAATTATTGAGTCTGAAAAGTAAATTATAAGATTAGATATTTTACATTGTATATGACACTTGGAAACATTATACCAACACACAATTGAATTAAAGGGCAAACTACCATCGAAATATATCTGTAAAAGTTACATGAAATAGTCAAATTCAAAACAAGCAGAAGAGTGCTTATAATGAGATATATAAAGAAAATACCAGAGTTGGTATGTAAAGAATGAATACAGAATATGGCTTTGAGACATTGATAAGTGCCAAAAATGTACACTAATGACAATGGCACCTTCAAATGTATAAGCTAATGTTACCAAATTGTATAAAATAGAAAAAATTATTTTATGTACATATTATTTTTACTATGATGAATAAAAAATCAATTAGCCCCAGCCCCTAAATTCTCTCTGCTCATTTTTAGGACCAGCTGTGTCATTTGAATTTTGCTAATCATTGAATTATGACTTTCCAGAACTTAGACAACTTATGAATTTGCTCCTTGGATGGCAGGAGCACAGACAAGACCCAAGAGATAGAAACTGGCTCCTACTAATTGCCTACAGAAGATCTCAACATTGAAAAGATATGACATTATCCACAAGACGATGAAACATCATATTATTTATAGCAACATAGAGGTTTTCTTTTCAAGTATTGTTTCTAAAATACTAGCATGTATGTGATTTGTCTGAGTGTACCTTTTAGACAGTTTCAAAACTATAGTAAAATGTAAAAAATCTTAGATCACACACCTAGGGACCCAGTATTTGTGCACAGCTTAAAAAATAAAAATAAAAACAATGAGGCTTAGCCCAAATCATGGAGGGAAAAAAAAGCAAAGATTATGCTGCACAGCCTGTGCCTTTCATTTGTGCTACACTAATGGATGAGATGTGTAAATAAATAATTCATAATGGAAGACATGTTTGGTGTTGTGGCAGGTCAATTACTTCTGCATGGAAGCATCATAGAAAACAACCCCAGGACTTGAGGAATGCTTGAAAGGGAGGATAGGAATTGGCAAGATGATAAGTGATAGAGAACATGAAAATAAACCGGGTAGGCGTCCATAGCAAAGGAGTAGTAACCAGAAACTTGGGAAGCATTGAAATCATCCTATCCAACTAACATGCTCCCCTGCAATCATGAATAGAAGCAGCAGGGAGGGTGGCTCTGAGATTAATCTGGTGGCAATGGAGGACAGTTAAGGTTCTGAACAGCCTCAGCCTCTTTAGTAAACTAAATCCCATCTGGTGGTGTTCACACAAGCATCAGGATCCTTGTTTGGGGGATATATTAAAGATTTATAAAAATAACCTTAAAGCATCACATTTCACTATGATGGCTGATACATAATACTTCGCAATATTCCCTAAACGTGAAAAATAAAAATAGGCTATCCTTACACAACCCATAAAAGTATTTGAAATATAAGGCATTTTCCTAAAATAAAGAAATCTCTATTTCCTTAAACATAGAAACCGCAAAGTTTGAGGGGAAATGTATATGTAAACAATGAATTCAACTCTTACATTTCACTCTGCTCAAATCTAAAGGGAGTAGGCAGGCAGGACTATGTTCCGAAGACCCTGAGTTATATAATAACCCTAATGTTATGTGAATACAAAATGCCCAATGATAGGAATTTGCTAAGAAGAAACTAAATCTCAAATCAAAATCCCAATCGAGACCATCCTCTGCCTTCACCCTGTCACCTAGCTCTGTGTTCCCTGAGCATACTCAGCACAGAGAGAAGGGTCAGTGTGGCACAGCTTCAGTTGCTAAGGAAACAGTGTCAGCTCTCACAATATTAACTACTATCTTTCAAAAGACTCACCAATGATTGAAGTGGCTGCTTGGTTTCACGTCTTCCAAATGAGTAAAAGAACTCAAAGGCATCTATGAAAACAGGTAAATTGTGAGAGCCATTCCAAGGGCTTATGATCAGAGGTAGGGACAGGCTACAAACATACTACACCACCTTCAGTTAATGAGTCTTAAAGCTTCCCAGGTATCTTTACAGAAACTGAATTCTTCCTTTGAAGTCAACTAATGAATTCATTCTCCCTGCTTTCGTACATTCACAGCCAAAAAATTAAAAACCTAAAATATGCAAAGAAACATTATATGCTTATTTCTGTTCCTTTATTAAAATTTGTTGGTGAGTTTTACATGTGGTAAATATTTGTATATTTGGCCTCTTTGAAATATCAACTATCAACTCCTTACTTGTGCACTGGGTCGCTTCAGTAGCAAACATTCATCCCTTGCTGCTTTGGATGTTAAAACTTACATAACCAACATGTTATCTGATGCGGTTCTTGATTGTTGCTCTTTTCCCTTACACAAGGTCACTGACTTACTACATACTCAAGTGACCCTTCCTGTCTCCTGCTGGGAGAGAAAGGAAAGGAGCCAAGGAGGATGAATGGGAGAGACATGGAGAGAGTGGGTAGGAGAGACAGAGAGAAGAGAAAAGAGAGAGATTTATTATCCTTTCCTAGACCCTTAAAAACCCCAGGGTCACCAGATTCTGATGAGCTGCTGTGTGAAGTTTGAGTAGCAACACCTCTAATACATGCTTACTCAGAACTGCCATTATTGTATATGCACCGACTATTTTAGGAAAGAACGGGTGATGTTATTTTCAGTGTTCACCTAAAGAAATACTTAAGAGAAGCACTTAAAGTTTCCTTGCTACTCTCTCAGTGGAAAGCAACCGGGAAAGAAGCCAACAGTTCCACCAACCATGCCCAAAACACTTTTGTACGATAACATAGATGTGTCCCCCCAAATCTTCATGTGTTTCTCACTCAACTTGTTAAGCTGGACTATAATTGATGATGAATGTCGTATGATTGTTTGAGCAATTTAACTGATGAGACTGCACACCAGTCAAACGGAGGAAGTTCTGCTTTACAGGGCACGGTAAAAATGGGATACATTATTACCAAATACGTTTTTACCAGAGATACAAATGGGATTAAAGAATTGGAACATGGAAAATGCAGTTTTGTGCTATAGCAAGTCTGAGGAATTGGTTTGACAAAGCTTTACAAATATCTGATCAGTATTAGGGTATCGGAGTGTGCTTATCTGTGAAATTTTTTTTCTGACATGTTGTTGTTAGGTCTATTGTCACAAGCTCACTGCATTTAATTTTTATTATTGGTTAATAAATAAAAGGTTTGATTTGTGTGCTGATGAGATTTGAGTTTACCATGAATTAATTCTAAGGGAAAACGAGATGCCTTTTAGAAAGGGATGAGAGAGCAGACTCTAAGAACATCAAAAGGAAGTATGATAATGTATTTTCCACAGATCTTGCTTTTGGGGCTAGATCTGCTTTCAGAATCTTACTTGCTACCTCTTGGTGGATGCATTTGTATAAACACAAGTGGCTTAGTTAAAGTTTCTATTACTGTGATGAAACACCAAGATCAAAAGGCAAGTTGGGGAGGAAAGGATGTATTTGGCTTACATTTTTACAAAATTTCACATCATAGAAGGAAGTCAGGACAGCAACTTAAGCAGAGCAAAACTGATGAAGGCAGGAGCTGATGCAGAGGTTATGGAGGGGTGCTGCTTACTAGATTGTTCCTTACGACATGCTTAGCTTGCTTTCTTATAGAACACAGGACCAATAACCCAGGCATTGCACCACCCACAATGGACTGGGTCCTCCCCCATCAGTCACTGATTAAGAAAATGCCTTACAGCCAATCTTTTGGAGGCACTTTCTCAATCGAAGTTCCAATCCTTTTAGATAACTCTAGCTTGTGTGTCAAATTGACATAAGGCAAGCAAGCACATAAGTGGTTCCCAACCCTTATAAATAAAGTAAAACTGCATACTTCATAGGTACACCAGGAAGAAGATACTTCAAAATATTTTGAGGCACTTAGTACTATTTCTTCTTCGTTTGAGACCTGAGTATTAATGAGGAATATTGATGCTATCAGCCATGATGTGAACAAACATGTAAGCTTCCAACATCTAAATTGACTCAGGTTCTTGAAGTTTTCTAAGTTAACGTTCGAAAGCAAGGACAAGACTTGGAAGATTTTTAGATGTGAGTCTTCTTAAAAAGGAAAAAAAAATCCTCAATAGCATTTTCTATTTCTTTAGATGAACTAATACTATTATGTTCTTACCAAGGATTTTCACTAAAGCACTTGCAGTAGTGTGGGCAGAAGATGGAGAATCACACTGCATGTCTAAAATGTCCCCAGTGTTTACTTAGAATAAACAGCAGGGTATGTGTAATAATGTCCTTCTTCTAATAAGCCCACAATGGTTAAGTAAACTACCTAAGTTCTTACTCTACAGTTCCTGTGCTGAAATGTAGTAGATACCCTCACAACTGTTTCGGGCAAGTTTGAGATTGATAGACATTTTAAAAAGACTAGACATTTGAAACTTGGCAATCTCTCTGAAACTTCTTTCAAGGTTTCTCCACTGCCTGATGATAATGTCTACTTACAGTATCTAAATCAACAAGTGTAGTACAGACATGGTAAAATCTTATTTATCAAAAGAGGCCGCAAATTTTGACTCAGGAGCTACAATTTGCTTATCTCATGTTCTAGTCACTAGTTTCATTTTCAATATATTATCACAACACTAAAGAAACCGGTGTTTATCATGAGTTGCCCCATCAAAATGTCTTAAATTCTAGCTTTTTCTTTAACTCTTTTTCACAGTCTATTTAAACATAGGCTACACTGTGCATCATTAGTCTGAGACATACGTTTACTAAAATGTATTTTAGCATAGACATTATGCACATTTAATGAGCAAATGAGTGGGGGAAAAAGTCAGAGACATTGGTCTAAATTAGCTCTCAGGGTGTTGAATGATATTCTGCCTGCTATGCAAAGATTGTCTCAGATATAAGTGAGATGTCTCTTACAAGTCAGCTATTTTTTTCCAAAATAGTCTTATATAAATGAGTTATGCATAATCTGTGTCTCCCAAGGGATTTGAATCTAGAAAGCAAATAAACACATTCCCATGACCAGGATTAAAACTGATGAAAATTAAATCATCTCTCCTATGCAACTACGATACACCTACAGATTCACTTAAAAGGACTCTCAAATTCAACTTCTACATTCCTGTCCACACTGTAGTCTGATTCAAGAAGTACAGAAAACTATATTCCACACAGAAAAGCTTATTTGTCTCTGTATTTGGTAGAATCAAAACCATTTGCAGGATTTCATATTACATGTGACTTTTCTAGCTGCCCTATACCTTTAAAATAAAAAGTAGGATCTGGAGAGATAACTTAGTAATTAAGATATATTAATTTACTTACTACTCATGCTGCAGAGAATTCCAGTTCAGTTTCTATATCAGGCAGCTCACAATCCTCCTGAAACTCTAGTTCTGGAGGATACAACACCCTCCTTTGTCCTGTGCAGGTTCCTACACTCCTGTGCACATACGTACACAAACACACGTACCTCCATGTAATTAAAACTAAAATAAGTTTTCATTTAAAATAATAACTAGAAATATTTAATATGAATTAATTTGCTGTATTATTCTGGATACAATAGTGTCAATTCTTTCTTTTACAACTTGTATTTATTCTCTGCCTCTACTGTGTGTCTTTCTGAAACCATAACATGCTGAAATATAAGTAAGTTTTGTCTTTCTTGTGTCAAATCATGAGACACCACAAAAATTGCCAATGATAAATACTGATGACAATTCAAGGAAAAATGAATCAAGTGCCAAAAATGTGGGGAAAAATATTAATGCATAAAAACAGAACAAAAAAGTCTGAAATGATAACGACATAGCTTCCAAATGCATGTATTAAAGATAAGGTTTGGGAAAGCGTCGTATAATCTGGATGAGATAAGTGGATTTCATTTGTCACAACCCTGGGACATGAGTCTTGCTGATCATTGTGAATGATGCTTTGAGTGCTATAATCGAAGTAAAAGACGTGGAAGCATTTGATTTAATGCATAGACATCAGTTTTGTCTGCCAAATCCCAAGGAAGACATCTATGAGCCCATCAATCAACATTAAGATCTCTGTGTTGAGCAGGTGACATCCAAATCATAAAGCAGTCATCATTTAAAATGCACTTTTAAATCACTGTTCCACTACCATTTATAATGAATATATTTTAACTCCAATAATTAATCAACTGTGATGTATTTCCTTTCTTTCTTTCTCTAGTCTCCTCTACATTCTTCTTTTATAAAAAAAATAAATTTCCAATATACAGAAACTCAGAAAAGGTGTTCCAGTTTTAAAACTTTATCTGTGAAGGTATTGTAGAGATTTATAATTTTAAAATTGGAAAATGAATATTCAGCTCAGATAGCATCTTGACATACACATGCCATGAACAGAACAACCTAATATTTGGGATTTCAAAACCATCCTTGTGAGTTCATCTCAAGAGGCATTGCTTTAAAATGATGTACCCCTGTATGCAGACATATCACATTTCTCCACCTCCCCAGGAACCAGTTCATCAGACAATTTCTCCTAAAGACATTCCAGTACTGTAATTTGCCACTGCTTTAATCAACAGTGAGATAATATAGAAGCCACAGTAAATGATTCAGAATGGCTTCATCGGCAGGAAACCCATTAGTCTAACCATATTTTCCCATACTTTTCACCACCATGTCCTGTCATCTGGAAATAATAGGTACCATAAAAGCAAATTCTAAAAGCTAAGGGGAAAAAATGCTGGGATAGAGAACTTGATGTTTATTTGGTAGTATCAACTACCACAAATTAATCAAAAAGAGGATTTTCCCTCTCGGAATATTTGAATTAGATTTCTGAATGAAAGAATGCTAAAATTTTAATTAAGCATGATATATTTACATACTTCCATCAGATTGGAATATGCCAGATATACAAAAGTAGAATTGTACTAATGTGGAAGTTTCTGTTTCTAGTAAACTGATGTCTAAACAGAGAGGTGGGAGGAGAGAGAAGAAAGGGATGGAGCAAAGCAGGGAAAAGAATGGGGAAGGTGCTGTGTGAAGATGAGGCTAGTGTGTGCATGAACATTGGAGACACTTGTCCATCTCTGTCACTTGTATTACTGACAAGGAGATTATTCTTTGTAATGGTCTGTCAGTCTTTAAGCTATCTTAAATGTATTAGCTGCTCTCCCTGGAAGATATAATTACCTTCATTTAATAATAGTAACTGGAATACACAGGGAATAGAAACATAAAATTTTAGTCTTTTATCATCCACTGAATGTGATACACTGTCCAAATTCTTCCAAACTCTGAAGTCTGTCAATGTTACTGAATGGTTGTTGATTTTACAGTCTACAAACTAAGATTTCCTACAACCTTTCTCAACTCTCGAAGTACTCCTCGTTCTGATGAAGCTCTGTGGAAGTCAACAGAGGAGAAGTGGGAGAAGTAAGACTGCAGAAGATATGGGAATGGAGGTAGCTGAAGTCAGCTTCTTGTTAATTGATGGATATTTTAGCTTTCAAGTTTCAGAAGAAAGACTTATAATATTAAGGTAGTGACTAGACAATCTTAATCCTTTGTGAGAGTGCTACGTTCTTCTTCAGCCCATTAATTTACTAGGTCTTTACAAGGTGGCTATAAAGTTGCTACGCAGTGCAGCAAACACTTCAATGTTTTAATTAGATAATGCAAATTGCTGCACACTATTCATAAAATTCTTTCAATGAAGACATATAGGCTATTTTTTTAGGTCATGCAACATGTACTTTTCATTCCATACCTGTCTTCTAAATTGAATATCCGGATTTAAAAATCTCATAAACGATAAGTCGTAGGTACAGTTCTTTAACCTCTAGAACTATGGACATTATGTGATACTTTTTGTGTAGTTTGATGACTAAAAGGATGAGCAAGTCTAGAATAAAAAAAATATGCCAAATCATTTCCATCTATTAAAGGTAAAACCCTAAAACTTTGTGACACCACTTAACATGCATGGATTAAGAACTTTCATGATATTGACTACAGCCCGATGAGGTAGACATTACCTTTATTTTCATTTCATAGAGATTAATTAACTTTCAGGATTCACAGATCAGGTTAGCTGGCATTGTAGGGTTTTGATTTAACAGGCAAATTGTGACCATGTTCAATCTCTTAGATGAAAATCTAGGCAGATTTCATTTTTATGTGCACTGTGGCTATTAGAGATGAAACTATCCCCATTTGAGTGGTTTCTTTTAAATCAGTTCGCAAAATAGCATCTTTGTGGTAGCTTAGCAATTATGAGACCAAAAATCACAAGGATCATTTTTCTTTTTATATCAGTTTCTAAACCGAAGCCGTGTGTTTGTGCTAATTCTGTCTTATTATCTCCTCAGAGAGTAAGCTTAGGAGCTTTATACATTGAAGCGTAAGGATGTGGCTCTTCATGAGAATAAAATTTCCATGCCAATAAAAAAATCATAAAAAAAGAAATATCTTATTTCAATGTCATTGATAGACTAAAGCACTTAAGCCTCAAATGTGAGATCACAGAATTATCTACACATCTAGCATTCTTCATGAAACAAAACACAATTTGGTTTTGATCTTAAAATGTCCAAGGAAACAAAATGGAGGGGAAAACGGGAAGAAAATGTTTCAGAGAAGCATCTCAAAAGCCTTTTGAAAAAATATTCCACTCACACTACAGTTTGGGGGAAGCCTGCCAGAGGAGGAAGATTGAACACACTCTTCCTTTAAAGCTGACTATTTAACTGACCAGAGCTTAAGAAAACTATATGTTATTCTGAGGCAGGAGTGGGTAGGTGGTAGGGGCAGCATCCTCATAAAAGCACGATAAGGGGGGATGGGATAGAGGGTTTGCAGAGGGGAAACCAAGAAAGGGGATAACATTTGAAATGTAAACAAATAAAATATCCAATAAAAATAAAAAGATAAAAAAAGAATTAATTTAAATTGTCTTCTATGAACTTTGTTTTGGTGATAGCTTTTAAACATTCAATAGTTTGGAAGATTTTGTTTACTGAAGGATTGAGAAGCAACCTTTCATATGATTTAATGTTTATATAGACTCATGTTCATTACACATTGTGTGTGTGTGTGTGTGTGTGTGTGTGTGTATGGGTTTTTGAGTTTGGCTCATTTTCCTCAAGTTCAGAACTCTGTACGAAACTTTCTGAGTTTTAGGAACTTTTTAGCCATGGAGTGAGCAGTAATAGAAGAGTTTTCTAAGCAAAGAGCACGCATCTGCAGCGTCTCTGCCTTCAGTCCCACACCCTAGTGCCTCAACTTAAAAGCCACCAAGTCCAGACTCAGTGGTATGTGAAAGTGAAGACTATGCATATTTTTGTTATTGTTCTGAGGAACATGACACTTTGTAGTCACCGTGTCACCTTTGTGTCTCAGCTATCCTGTCATTGTGGCCTTACACATGACAGTCATAAACCAAAGACTTCCAACAGGAGCATAGGCAGTACTTTGCCTTGTTTCAGTCTAAGAAAACATCACATGGTCCAACTTCAAAACCGCTTCTAAACCAGAACCCTACGGAGGTGACAGGATGTAAACTAAGTGTATCCTTTATTCACTAAGGAGCACATGGAGGGAATTAAAAGAAAAGGTTTAGTTAAAAAAAATAATCAGTATTTTAAGGAGTGAATTGTAGACCATTATTTCAATTTTAATTGTAATATAAAATTTTAAATAAAAGCCTAATAATTACAGTACAAAATTAGAATTTGCAACTCAATCTGATTTATAGCTAAAACATGAGGACTATATTAGGTATATAGTAGTATAGTTATCAAGTAGAGTGTGAGCAAGGACAATCAATTACAGAGGCTAGAGAGATTGCTCAGTCAGTCAAATGTTCATCATGGATCCCAGTTTAGATAATTTGCACCCATGCAAAAGCTACTTATGTTGGTATACAACCTTATCTCAAATGCTGGGTAGGTATAGATGGTGGATGGATAAAGTTCACTGTGAAGTCTGGCTGAATGGAGTTCAGAGTTGAAGGACTATTCCAAAACCAAGGTGAAGAAACAAAGATACTTGATCTTAAACTGCGGGATCTATATACACATACATGATTACACACACACACACACACACACACACACACACGCACACACACATCACATATACACACATGATATAAAATAGATATATTTAGACAATCTAATACTATAATAGGTAATCTAAGTAACAGATTGAATAACAGTAAAACATGGACAATTGCCAGACCTGTACATTAAATCTAAGAAAAGAGATTGAGTTTATGTCCCATGCTGGTTGCTGTGACCTTAGGGACATGATTGAGGTCATAGCAAGATATCAGTGCCAGCATCTTCTTCTTACCTGTCACTCCAATCCTGTCCATAGCAAATCACCTGGAAACCAGAGACAAAGGAGCTCTTTGTCACACCTTAGACTTGTTGGCCTCTCTTAATTCCATGCAGAGAAAACCAGAGAATGTATCTGAATGAAAAAGCAGAAAATATTGTTTCCACATGTTACAGGTTATATTGCATGGGTTTGAGGTCACTTTATAGAGAAACTGATGTCCTATTCGTTAATTTGTTAATATAGAAATTATTAAAATATGGTTGAAAGGTGAAATTTTTAGAGCAGGTTCACTCAGGTAGTCTGAAAAATTCCTCACCAAAATCCAACTAAAATCTAAGTTGAAACTATCTAGGCAGCGTCTCTGTGAACATAAATATTTATTAACTAAAGTATTGCTTTCTTTAAAAATAAATTGCCTTATTCTTTGAGAGAAAGGAGATTGTAATCAGATCTTCCCCATTCTGTCTTTGCCTTGGGATTTTCAAAAGCACCCTGCTAGATTTTCAATTCAGTCTTAGCAATAGAGTATGAGAGACTCTGGGAACTGTGAAATGATCATTTTACCAATAAAAACAGTTTTGACTGATCACACAGGTCTGTTTTTATAAATTGAACCTAGGTCAGAGATAAGCATGTCTGTTCAGTGTATGTTCTTACATGAAATACTGCCCTAGGATGAAATGGTGACCCTAAAACCCACAGCTGCACCCATCCACCCAGGTGTTAATGGTGTTGTCTACCCAGCCATGCACTTGGATGTTTTTTCAAACATTGATGTCTAACAGATTCTTTATGTCGCTCTTGGTTAGGCTCCCTGGGCAGCTGCTCTGGATTGTGGTCCGGCTAGGGTCTGGACACTTCCCCAGAGAGAGACTTCATCATATTGCTGTGAAGGAGTCAGGTCTGGATAAGCTTTCCCGTCTCAGAAGAGCAGTAAAAGAGCAACTGGGGCAAAGAGAGCCCTGTCCAGATGTCGGGGAAAACAAATGATGATTTTCCTGTTCCGTATAGACCCAGCTGGACACAGAATAACCCAAAGGTGATGCAGGAACAGCGGTTTGCAGGTGTTCACCTGCTATTGTCTTATTTGCTAGAGAGGTGCTGTCAAGGTAGAGAAGAGAGGAGAGGAGAAGAGGGGAGGGGAGGGGAGGGGAAAGGAGGGGAAAGGAGGGGAAGGGAGGGGAGAGAAGGTAGCAGTGATGTCACTTAAGCAGCTTGTTTGAATCACACTCCACAGCAGGTCCCAAGGCTGGTGGATAATTACAGGAAATAGCTGCAAAATGGTTCTCATTTACAAATGAGAAAGTTCTGCATCTCCTCCAGGCCACATCAGACAGACACTACCCTTAGCCCAGCCGCACAGCCTTTGCTTATTCATTTTCAACTATGCTGATAACCTTGCTTCCTCCCTCAAGCCACTACCTTCCCCAGTCCCAGGGTGCTGTCCTTTGCTTCATTCTGTCTGGATGTGGTGCCCCAGCCTGTGGGCTTGCTTTTCACAGCTTCTCTTTCCCTACTCCACTACTTGCTTTCTCTCTCCCTGGAGCTGTGGAGCTTCTTGAATTTCTTACACTACATATTCAGCTATATAAGAACCGACTCTGTGTGCATGCCCTCTTTTCTGTGTCTAATTGAGGGCCTGGCATAAAACAGACAATTAACAAATATTTTTTTCAATGCATGAATGAAATTCTCATTCGGCTTTAATTATTGAGTAGCTTGCTTGAAGGCGTGTGCTCTCTTTCTTTTCTTTTTCTATTTAATAGAAGAAATTATACCCAAAATTTCCCAGGCCTTTTGTCCTCACAGTTCCTCTAAGCAGTTCTCTGGAATGTGTTAAGCAAGGATTCTTTGCCAGGCCATTTCCCCCAAGTCATGGTGTGGGCATTCACAAACTGCAAAGCAGACAGAGCAGCATCTTACATCCAGTCCCACCTACCGCTGTGCTAGAATTTCTATAGACTTATTTACCAGGCTCTGCTGAGAACGTGGCACTCTTAAAACCTGTGAAGACACACCCTTTCCCTTGTTATTTTACTCTAGAGGCTGAAGTGACTCACTATTGGTGCTGGTAAACAGCTGGGAAATAGCTGAGCCTGGTGTTGTGACTAGACGACCTAGAAGTCTTAGGAAACCTCCAAGATGTAGAAGAGTAATATCTTGCCCTGTTGCGTGGTGTTGCAAAGCTTCTCTGTCTTTTCTCAAATTCCTCCATCTGTAAAATATTAATAACCCCAGACGTCATATAAGATCATGTCAAAGTAAAAACCATAGATACAGTGAAAATAGAAATAAAATTTTTCTGGAAGGATTTAATTTCACTAGGACATAGGTTTTGAGATGGTTACTAAAGATGCTTGACTGTATTGGGTGAGTCCAGGTTCTTTGGCTCATATTCAAAAGATACACACTGAAACAAATGAAGCATGGAGAACTTTTATTGGAACAAAGTAAAATCACAAGTATTAGATACACTGCTAAAATGGAAATGAGGACGAGGACATAGGATTAGATAGTATCCAAAGGTCCCATTACTATTTGTGTGTTTCCTTACATGGTACCCAAGAGACAGAAGATATGGTTGCAAAGGGTACCTATTGGGTGATTGTCCCAATCATACATAGTTATAAGTTGCCAAGTAAGCAATACTTCCTAAAAGTTTATTTAGAGGACACAATTTTTCCTATTGTGCATGCACCTTAAACCAGTCTGTGGCAGATAGGGATCCTAAATTCCAGTCCTAGACATGTCTGGAAACCAGTCTGAATACACATGGGACATTCTGGAGACACTAGTATGGTGAGCAACTTATTTTGATTGTTTGAAGTGTGGTGAAGCTACAGAATGATGCAGACATCAACAAGTTTCTAGGTGCATTGTAATGAAAAAGGTGTGTTTGTTACCCAAGCAAATTTCAGTGCCAAGTTGTCATGCCATCCTTATACCCACCTGCTTCAACATGACAAAATAATGGTGGAGGAAAAAATATTCACAGAAGACTGAGTACTGGGAATATACATCCACCTGGGAGGAGTAACCAAAGAGACCTCAAAGGATCTAACTGCAGCACCAGATGAATGCTCATGAAAAGCCATGACCATGGATGAAGAGAAGCTTGTGGTAAATGCCTAATGGGCACACATTAAATCAAATTTGACAATGACCTAAGAAAAATTATATTCTTAGTTGTACTCTCAGAGATTTGGGTGAACCTAAGTTGGCACACTAGAAAGATAAATTTTAAAAATACCCAATGAGTATCACTCTTGACTTGAAAGCAACTGATCTGGAGCACAGATTATAATATCTAGGAATCCTCATTTAGTAATGGGGAAAATCTAACTACTAAGCATCAAGAGTGAAGAAGATGGATGGATAGAAGAGTGCTGGAATGTAAGGACTGAATAAAGGAGGGTTTGGGAGAAGGGGCTGAGGGAAGCAGTATACAGAGAGAAAGCTCAAATTAAGAGGCATTTTGAGGGGTAGTATTGAAACCTAATATAGTAAAAACTTCATGAAATATATACAGATAGGAAGACCACCTAAATAAACTTACCAAATATAGAGGGAGTCAGATTCCCAATGGGCCATCTTTTGTCACAAAACGAACCTTGCAGTTCTGAAATTGGGTTACATCTCTAAATGAGTTGTTGACTAGTGGGGTTCTATGAGAATGACCAAAATGCCCAGGCTTTTGCCAAAGCAGTAAGTTGTTCTCCACAAACTGACATCATGGCCCTATAGCTGAAGACAACACCTACACAACTTACAGAAAATGGAGAAGTTGAGCTGGTAGGTAGACAGAGCCTTCGGCCCTGTGTTCTAGCATCTTTGGTACAAGAAGGTACTCTGCATGCTACCAAAAGAGAGAGATAAACACTGGACCAGCAACAAACTCATTCATCTACAGTAGTGCCCTGACTGCAAGATAGACTAGTACAATGGTGCCACAAATCCTGTTGGAATAACCAACAGGATTAAGTCTGACTTAAATTAAGGCTCACCTCATAGGATGGCACCTAGCCTAGATACTGCTCTGGTGACCAAGAACCAAAGACTATATATTCTACTACTCTAAAAGACACACATACACACACACACATACACACACACACATCAAAGTGATAAAATGTATCGTAATGATATTTTTCAGTACTCATAGATCAGTTCTTATTCAGCCATCATCAGGGGAGCTTCCTTCTGCAGCAGATGGGAATATATATAGACTCCCACAGCCAGTCAGCATGCAGAGAGTGAGAAACATTGAAACATCCAGTCATAAAAAGGTCATTTCTGTCAAATCTTTCTAGTCAGTACTCAGGGAACTCTACAGAAGGGGCAAAACTAGTTTAAAATCCTAAGGGGATGGAGGACACCAAGAAGGCAAGCCCCTCTAAATCAACATTAACAAAGCTCATACAAACTTACAAAGACTGAGGCAGCATGCACAGGGCCTCCATGGGTTTGGATCAGGTCCTCTGGTTCTATGTTATACCTTCTAGTTTAGTATTTTTATGGGATTCTTGAGGGTTAAATTTATGGGTCTTTGACGTTCTCTTGGGACGCTTTCATTCTATTGATTTGTCTTGGCCAACTTCAATGTGATGGTTTTTTACTACTATATTTCATTTCGTTATATTTTAACATTATCTATAAGAATCCTGTTCTTTTCTAATGTGGGACAGAAAAGGAAGTGGGCCTAAATAAGAAGAGGGGTAAGGAGGAACTGGGAGGCATAGAGGGAGGGGAAGCCATAACCAAGATATGTTATGTGAGAAAATAATTCATTTTCTTTTTTAAGTTTAAGATTTTTTCATTAACGTATTTATTCACTTTACAATCCCAATTGCAGCACCACTCCACATCCACCCTAAGCCCTTCTCCCTCCCCCTATCCACTTCTTCTCTCAGAAGTGGAGGCTTCTCCCCTTGATATCATCCCGCCTTGGCACATCACATCATTGCAAGACTAAGTGCATCCTCTCCCACTGAGGTCAGACAAAGCAGCCCTGTTAGGGCAAATAAGAGATTCAGGGACATCCCCTGCTCCAGTTGTTGTAGGACTCACATGGAGACCAAGCTGCATATATGTATATCTGCTACATATGTGGGGAGGACCACCCACACAAATTCGGTTGCTGGTTAAGTCTATTTTCAATAAAAGCAAAAAGTATTTTTAAAATACTTTTTGACTACTTGATAATTACTTCTTTGTTCCTGCATTTATAAGATCTGTTCAGCTTATTGAAAAGGAGAAAAATTGTATACTCAAGAGTGAAAAAATATTTTATAAAATGTAAGCAAGAATAAACTTTTACTTGCATTTTCAAAAAAAAATAGAAACCTAGGGAGTAATCAATTTGTAATTTCTTAAAACCATCCTTCATAGAACTTCTGGCAAAATAAACTGATCCTTAATAATATATTTTCTATATGAATACTAGATAATTAAATAAGTGGAAGGAAAAAAATGAGTCAAAATATAGAGAAACAATTGATGGGTTCTCTCAGAATTCAACAGTCAACCCTTTGGGAAGACTGAAGTCATAATTTATCACATCCCTTGCCTATTCAATCATAAGCTGTGTAGAATCTCTGTCCTCCAGGCTAAAATTCAAAAGTTGTCAGGAATGAAGATCCATATTTATACAAATCCAGCATTACTACAGTGAAGGATACAGAAAGCATCCTCTTAAGGAAGGGAAAACAAGTTCCTATTTAATACTGTAGAGTACAGGTAAATTGTCTCTACTGACTACAAAGTCCCAGCATCTGGGTTCATAGTGCCCAATGCTGAGTTACTTCAGACTGTAGAGTATCTTGATGCAAAAAAACTACAAGTTTGGAGGGTGCAGTTTCATTTCAAGGCCACAGAAAACATACCAAGAGCTAAATAATGACACTACCTACTAAATTGTTCTTGCTATGCAAGGAAATACTAAGTCAATAGATCAGAATGGCATATGACCACATTTCTTGTCTTTTTATGCACTACAGGATCTAGAAAGTTCTCTGTGCACCACTGAAGCTTGTTTCCAGCTAGTAGGAAGTTCTGGTTTGATTTTAGAGTTTGATTTAGCCCTTCTTTTAGTTTGATTTAGCCTTACTTTTCCTGCTACTGACTGTTTATGCGTTTTTTCTAGAATGATGTTGACAATTTTAACTATGGTACTATGTAATAGGAGACTTCCATTTTTATCTAAAAGACTCCTATCACAATGGTCACACTATGTCTTGTAAATGGAATTCTGGCTGCAGAGGACTCTTGACCATCAGCTTCTCTAGTATTCACCATTACTGCTGCAAGGAAACATTATCCTGCTTCAATACCACAACTTCAAAAATGTTCCTGAACCTAATGCTCATAAAATACACCTAGCATGCCCTTTGTTACCCATACAAATGAGATCTGCAGTGCTACCCAAAAGCTCATGGACTAAAACCTCGGAGGGATGCCGACTATAGGAAATAAGGCCTATTGTGGAGAAGCTAAATCACTAGAGGAAGCCCCCTTGGCAAGTATGTTAAGACATTAAACATTTTCTGACTCTGACTGTGTTCTAGAAGCCAGTATGTACACAGACTTTATCTACCAAAGATCACTACACTTCAGTGCTTCATCAGAGGCTCAAAACAACATGGCGGAGCTTACATCAGTGGAAACCTTTATAATCATGAAACAAAGCAAACAATTTTTAAATTGTCTCAGGCATTTTGTCACAGTAATGGAAAGTTAATAGAGTTGGTGACCTCAGTGTTTTCTATTTTTGTTTTGCGTGGGTTAGTTCTAAAGGTCTTACAATAGAGGAAAGCTATTACTCAAAGCAGCCTCCCCCTCTGATCAGTCCAAACACATGAAAACACAGGATAATTGCTTCTGCAATAATATCCAATTAATTAGACTCCCGGAGCAAATCAGGAGGAGGGGTTTTGGCATGACTTACTTTTACTGCATAAGCAGCTACTCACATAAAGCAGCATAGGAGGAAGGGAAGCTGAGATGATAGACCTTCCCTCTGTGATTTATCTTTGCCTGAAACACCTGCTTCTGATTTCCACAGTCTGGAGATCAACTTAATTCCTCTGGCTTTAGGAGATGGTAAGTATAAGGGCAAAGGACCAGGCAGTTTTATCAATTTAGATTTCCTGGACAATTCTTTTAAGATGAACTTGTACATTACTAACAGTATGTTGGTCTATTGTAACATGTCTGTTGTCTATTTCAGCTTATGAAATGTCACCTTAAATAACCACGAGTTTATATGCTCTATAGACCAGGCAAGGGACCCAGTTAACATTAATAGCAGATTCTCGTCTAAATAAAACAGCTCATGTCATTGTGCTTCTTTTGTGAGATTTTCATACCAGATTAAAAAGAAAATGTGTTCCATGAAATTTTGGTATACATATGAGTTAAAAGGAGGGTCAAATACTAAGAACAAAGTAAAAAAGAAAAAGAAAGAAAGAATTCTGTGAATGACCAAGCAATCCCAGAACAAGCCTAAAGTAAATAAAATGACAGGGAGTTGGAAACAACAATGACTCTCAGTTCACTGCCACTGTAGGATATGCAAATGATCCTCAGTACTGACTGAACTTACTTAGCTCATACAATTCCAAAGGTTAAAGGCAGATGTACCAATGAGAGGATACAAAATCCTCATCAGAAAGATTTTATTTCAGTATAATTTTGAAAACTAAGTAATATGACAGCCTCCAAAACACCTAGAACATGACTCCATTGCCCAAGAAGGATATCATATTGTTGTGTGTATCAGTGTGCAGCAGAATAACTATTATATAATAAGGGGTCGATAAGTCTATAGATGTGCAGGTACAGATATGTTCATCTTGGTTGAGCACACAGTCCACGTTTGAACAAATTTTACACATTTTTCTACATACCCAGAGAATTAGGAAGAAAAAAATTAGTCTCTTTCCATGCCTAATGAAGCTTCAAGTTATTGAAGATTTCAAAGAGTTTGCTAAAAAATAAAAATAAAAAGAAGGATCTAAGAGACAGTAAAATCAAGAGTAAGCTTTCCCTTATACTCCTAGGTGTGTGTTGACGTACTAGACTGTAAATCTAGTCTGTACTTCCTCACAAGCTCACCTGGTGAGGCACAATCAGAAACACTCCTTGCTCCTCCCATGAGATGTATTAAACATACTTACATTGAAAAGTATAAACCTTCTTCAGCTTTGTCAAATGCCACACATAGGAAATGCCACACATTACCACACGGGATGCATCATACTGGCAAGTCCAGAATGCAACATAGAGTTGTACAAGATTACTTCTGTTTTATGAACATAAGTTAAAAATGATTCATAAATAAATCTCATGTTTCAACATTGGCCATACTCCCAAATTATTTTATTGTTTATATTCAAATATTCTTTTTTTTTAAAAAAAAAAAAGTTGAATTCCAAACACTTCCAATACCATGTGTTCTGGTAAAGGAATATTCAAATCCTGTTTGGTGCAAAGTATAACCTTCAAATGCTACTGCACCTTTCAGACAGGCACTGATTATAATTATTGCCTGACAAGCCCAGTGCTACAATTTACACATGTTATATTATTTAGAGTCCCTAATTACACTTTGACACAGATTGCACTTGCCAATTAAATAATCAGATATTATAAAATCAAACATTTGGCCCAAATTCAAAGTGATAAGTGACAGAGTTGTGTTTCACCAATCTGTCTTCTTTCAGAGTCCATTTTCTTTCCTTTGTTATACATTTTCTTTGAGAAAGGAAAGTTAGCTACTCCTGAGAGAAATTTGGGGCCCTCTGCTTGAAGAACTAACTGTGTTTGCTTTCCACTAACCTCTCACATGAGAAGCCACCATGGTTTCCTTTGATCAGAAAGAATGCTTCAGAACCCCATGATGTTTACAATGCTTTGCCCTAGGAACTGCTTTCTGTCCTCTGAGATGTGAAACCACAAGCCCATTGCTCTGGGTAATTAAAGATCTATAGTACCAGCAATGCATCAACAGCAAGTATCCTGAGTAAATTTCCACTAAGTAATTTCAGCTGCCAATCTGAAATGCCTTCCTTCATAAGTTCATTCCACTAGCATATCTATTTACCTCACCCCTTAGCATGGCTTTGGATAATTCTCAAATAGTCAGGACCACACAGCCAGCTTCCCTGACAAGGAAAGTAAAGTGAGCATTCACTGGAAAAGGAGACAAATTCTGCTTCATCTTTGGATAGAATCCAACATATATATGTTAAGTGTCTATATTCTCCTTGTAACTGTCAAATATTCAATAGAACAAGAAAATATATATATATATATATATATATATATATATATATATATATATATATATAATTATCCTCTCTTGATGTACTATGGGAAGCTTAATTTATAAGAACTATTTTTGTAAAAAAAACATGGAGAGTTTTCCGTGGAAATATTACATTTATTTATAGCTGTAGACAACCGAATATTCACAATATTTTTATAGTACCTACTTTCTTGAAAATAAAGTGTCCTTGAATGCATCACATATGCATTGTCAAAACAAGACCTGTTATGCCCCAAAAGAACAAAACCATCTCAAGATTAAGAAGTAATTTGTGTAGTATTTTTCTTCTTGGGCTGAGTAGGAAGTACTCCCGTGATGTATGGAGTTTTTTTACTTTAAAATTTACTGGCATCAGAGCTAGATAAGGAAGTGTGAAGAGCAGAAACACTGCATGATAGTCAACAACGAAACTACTCAATCAAAAGCACTCAAAGAATTTGACATTATAACCAATTCTTGTTGATAAAAAATTATGGTATATTCAGGCAATTTATAACTGAAAATCTGAGAAAATCTTTAGTTACAATAAATGCAATTAATTGGTAATCCCACCTAAAAACATATGAAGTAGTTTTGTGTTTCCCCGCTTTGCAATACACTCACAAAAACCTAACATATGTTCATTTGTCATGCCTGCACTCATGCACATGCACAAACACGTATGTACACACACACACACACACACACATGAGAAGACAGGGAGAAAGACATAGATGGAAAATTGCCAGTACAAGTAATTACCAGTTTATAGTTCATTTCAGGGATGAGAAAATGAAAGAAACTTAAGCCAAATAAACCTTATAACACTACTTTCATTCTTTGGTCACTCCCAGTTAATAATCAATTAATGATTTAGACAAAAGTATGAACTCTAGAAAGCCCACCCCTAATCTAAAATATTCATGTATAGTAACTAAGACTTCACTCCTCCATGTTTTCTTCCCTTATCTTGAAGTCCTTAAGCCTTATTCTAAAATCTGATCAAGTAATCTGCTGCAAGTGGTTTTCTCTGGATACCACAGACCTTCTGCACAGCTAAACTTAGATGGTGTTGGTCAAATAAAGGAACATATGGGTAATGACCTTTTCAAAGTAGTTCTAGGAACTCTCAGCATGTTGAAGTGTGGAATTCTGCATGGATTGTGGACTGTCAACAAGACATACTTAAAAGTTGCTCTATTGCAAAATAGGTTGTTTTACCCAGGTGCTGGTTCTTCAATTCCTCCTTTTTTTTTTTTTTTTTTTTTTGGACTGCTGATATTGTACCTGAGGTATAAACATTGTTTAGTGAACTAAAGAAAATCTGCTTATGTGAAACATTTTGTTTCAAATACATTCTAATTTTTATATTTGTTTTTCAATTTAAAAATATAATTTATATCCCTTAAATATCAGTGATCCTACTTTTCTGGCCCCTACTGCTATGTCTTAAGAAGCACACCCTTTAGCAATTTCATACAATGTATTTTAATCATATTTTCTTACTTCAACCAATCCTTCAAACTCTGGATATATCTAAGCCCTTTTGTACATCCAAACTTACATGGAATTGAACAAATGAAGGTATATCTTGGTTACGAGATTTTCAAAAAGTAGTTCTAGGAGCTGTCAGAATGTTGAAGTATGGAGTCCTACCTATCCAATGTCATGTTCCGCCTTTCTAGTTTCTAGTTTTAAAATTATTTAGTCCAATTTGTGTTGCCCACATACTCTTGGATATGAAGTTTGTCCTGGAGTTTAGTCAACATCTTCCAGAAATCACATCTGTAAAGAGAATTGATTCTCCCTCTCCCAGCCAATATCAAATGCCAGCAGTTCCTCAGGTCGGCATGGGATTTTCATCACTCCCTCATTCCCATATCCATCCTCAGCTTTTGTAGATCTTGAGTTAATGAAGGTCTTGTGTATACTGTCACTGTGAGTTCATATGTACAACTGTCCCATTGTATTAGGAAAAAGCTGTTTCCTTGTAGTCACCTATCATCTCTGACTCCCCTAATCTGTTTGCCCTGTCTTCTGTGATGACCTCTGATGTTTAGAAGGAGTATGATATACAAGTCCCATTTAGGAATGAGTATTGCTAGTCTCTTATTTTCTGCATCTTAACGATTTGTGGATCTCTATACTAATTGTTATCTACTGCAAGATGCTTTTTGATGATGTATGAGAGATATGCCAACTGATTATATAGTGATAAGTGATAGGAGTCATGCAAATACTATGCCTGTGGCCGGTGAAGACTTCTTGTCAAATATTGTTATTATTACTAGCATTTCATCGTATCACCAAACAATTTAAACTAGTATTTATATCATTTTACCATTAATGTTATGCCAGTTATTATACCACAAACCTGAAGCCTATAGGTAGCAGTTAGGGTGCTTTATCATATCTGCAAAGATATAAGACCTAGAGTTTTTCTATTCATCTTTACGTGAACCTGAGAACTAAATTCTATATTCATTTTTACCTACTAGTCCAAGATTGGTTCACCTTGTCAATGTGGAAAGAGAATTATACAAGGGGCAAATCCTTTTTTAAGTGATGTTAAAGATTTACTGATGTGATTAAATCTTAAGTACTTCATGTCAGGTGGGTAAATAAGCTACATAAGTCTGATGTTGCCGAATATCATAGGTGTAGTGGGATATTTCCCCTGCTACAATTGACAATAAACTCAGTAATTTGGGAGGAGCTAATGTAGGAGGAGTAAGGAGAGGAAGAGGAAAAGAGAGGAGATGTAGCAGCCATGAAGTACCACGGATGCATCAAGAACAGTCCTGGGTAACAAATGTTATCTAAGGTTAGGTATTGGATAACAACTCAAATTGTGTGGACATCTTGTTAACTGAGCATTTCTAAATATATAAAGCCTTTAGATAATAATTAAGCTTTAGAGTCTCATTCCTAACAGGTACCGCATGGATGGTGGGTATTGTCTGGGGTTCAGCCAAGGTTTGTGGAGACAGTCTGGTGGATTGGCTGATCTAGCCACCACGATGGCGTCTTGTGGGTGCCAGGGCTGATATTTCTGGCCGATCTGAGACACAGCAGCTGCAAGAGCATGTCATCACTCTTGCCCTCAGGCCTTGTCTAGTCAGAAACATGGTGGCCCCATAAGAACAAGCCAGATTGGATGCCACCGTTCTGAATATTAACCTCAACACATGGAAAGATCAAAGATGAAGTGATAGAAATGAAATCATGAGGATAAACTGAAGCTCACATCAGTCTCTAACAATATTTTGCTATGAATCTGTTCGAAACCAGAGGCTATACCAGAATTAAAATTAAAAGAGAATCAGATGATAAGTTATAAGGTACTTCATATCTTCTGGAATTTAAACCACAACATAAACATTCTAGATAGAGATAAGAAGGCATGTATTCTATTTGAATTAGATTGGCTTTCTCATAAATCATTATGTGAATAGTTTAAATACAGTTTCATAAACTATAAGGGTACTATTTAACATATCTTGTGAATGTGTGTAAACAGCATTATCTAGGAAGCAGTGGACATCACTTTACTCCTTTCTGATTTATTCAACCTCAGTAAATTGCATTCTGCTTTCTGTTTTATGAATTTGATATTTTAGATACTGCACTCCTTGAACTTGATCCTATAGTTTTGTTCTTCTGTGATTAGATTCTTTTATATTGATAAATATCTTCAAGATTTATTTATACTACAATATATTATAAGATTTTTGATTTTCTGGCTGAAAGATGTTCCATTTTCTTTATCCATCCATCCATCAATGAGAATTTAAGTTTCATTCTCCTCTTAGCTATTATGTTTAATGTTTCAAGGAATGTGGAAGTTCAAATAACTCTTCAAGGTTCTTAGTTATTTTTATTGATTGATTGATTGATTGATTGATTTTGCAAAGAAGTAGAATTCCCCATTCAAATAGTAGTTGTAGTTTCTATTTTTAAAGAAACTCAATACTATTTTGCATAGTGGTTATATAATTTTATATTGCCTTTGACAGAGCACAAGGTGTCAACTCACCCTACAGTCTTGCCTAGACTTGACCTTTCCTTCATTCATTTATTTATGTTTTTGATGTTATGATGATGGATCTTAATATTTGACTTAACTGAATTAAGAAAGCCTTGAGGATCCATGAAGCAAGTTCGTAAAAGGATTCACAAAATGCATTGCATCATGAGGGCTCTGGCCACAGGAATATTTAATATATTTATTGGTTCAATGTTTGAAAACATTATTGGGAGATGCTAGAACTCTGAAAGGTGGAACTGGATTGAAAGTGGGTAACTACACGTCTGTCTTTGTCTTCCCCCTTCATGTTGGTATTCTTTGCTTCTACTCTGCTTCCTGCTCTCTATAAAACCAGCAGCTCCCTCCTCCACACACAATTGACACACTAGCTGCCTTCTTGCCTGGTGCTTACAGACTGAACTCTCTGAAACATGAACTCAAGAATGTATTGCCTCTATTTGCTTATTTCTTCCAGGTATTCAGTCATATCAGGAAGAGAGGAAATTAATAGAGTAACCTACCACTTAAGGCCCATCTGTCATGTTGCACATATTATTTGTACTTTCAGTAGTGTTGAGCATTTTTTATATTTGAGGTATTATATGTTTACCATATAGAAATAATTGGGTTGAATTTTTGCCTTGGGGTTGGGTTCATTTCCATTTAGTAATTTCTCACATTTGTACTATTGAATTACATGTATTTTTGAATATTTTGTAAAGTAATATCTTATAAGATGTAAAATTTGAAATCATATTATCTCATTCTATTAATTTGCCTTTTCTTCTCTTTACTCTCTTTATTTTGTAGAACATTGACTGATTGTGATTTTCACATTGTTCTGCTTTACATTTTATAAACACCTTTTAGTATATCCAGGAAATTATTACCAATATTGTTAATATTATTACATGGATACTCTAAAAGTCAATGTTGAAATTATTTATGTTCTTGACTTTCATCTAAATAGCTAACTGTACTTTAAATTGACTTTTATATTTTCTGTATTATAGAGTTTCAGTTTTGTAATTTTACATGTGGATATCTATCTTGCTCCAAACTATTTGGTTAACAGATTAGTCTTGCTCCTTGCCTAAGGTAATTTTCAATTCTATGAAAAAAAATCAGGACTTTGATAGAGGTTATAGCCTATATCTCACATTTAATTATATAATATTTTGATAATAGTTTCACTCACTATAGGACAAAATATCTTTATTTGTGTCTTCTTTCATTTTCTGAAATATTAATAACATTAAGTATACAAATCCCTTGGCTCATTGACTTATATTTAAGTGGGTTTTTTTTATTACTTTCAAACTGTTATTGTTCAGAAGTGAAA
The DNA here is from genome assembly GCF_004785775.1 of Grammomys surdaster. Lineage (NCBI taxonomy): Eukaryota > Metazoa > Chordata > Mammalia > Rodentia > Muridae > Grammomys > Grammomys surdaster. Next base: position 3,520,791 of record NW_021604608.1, read on the forward strand.
CTGATTCTTGAATATTGATTATGTAACTTGGAACATTGTTGATTTTATTATTCAAGACATTTTTATGTAAACATTACTTTTTCTACAAAGCATTAAGATGTACAAAATGAGGATAATTTTAATAATTTACTTTAAATTTAGATGCCTTTTATTGATTTCGCTTGCCTAATTCTTTTAGCTAACATTTGCAATACAATTTTGAATAGAAGTGGTGAACCTCAGCATCTTTGCATTGTTGCTGATCTTAAAGAAAATGCTTTCAACGTTTACCACTGAAATAGAAGTAATTGAGTGTTTCACACATACAGTGTTTTATAGAAAATACTTTCTCTCTATTTCTGGCTTATTGCATGTTTTGTTTAAAAAATGCCTTTTGCCAACATAATTTTTGTGCTTATGCTGAGGTGATAATGTAATTTTGCTCTTAATTTTACTGTAGTAACATTATCATAAATATTGATTTTTTTATATATTGAACCATCTTTGCATCAAAGACATAAATCCCACTTAGCCATGATGTATAATCCTTTCAATATTGCATGGCATTCTGCTTGCTAGTATTTCATGAGTATTTTACGTCCATGAACATCAGAGATAGGAGCATGTAATGAATGGCTTTCGTATGTAGAGCCACAACAGTTGTTTGAACATTTTTGTATGCTGATACAATCTCTTCTCTAGCAAGTTATTTAGGACTTGTCTTTATACCTATCAAGCATATTGTTTACTTTCTTTTCTGTCTTTGTTATTGGATTTTCACTGTCTTCACAAAATGCATAAAATCCCTTCAGGATCTACCTCCCTTCTCTACTTACCTTACTTCCATCCTCTTTTATAAACTAACTGAGCCTAATTTTTTGCTGCTAACATTATTTGTTATATCTAACAGGGGTAATCCCCCCAATAATATATTCTTGCTCTCTCAACACCTATTAATTGTTAGTACATTCTCAGATAGGAATTGAGACTCTGTCAACCTATCTTGTCATTACTAGAATTTTATCTGGCTTGAGATTATATAGATCTAGTGTGCTGTGTTAACTACTGTGATTTTTAGTATTTTTGTTTTGTTTTATATTCTCACTCTCAATGTTTTCTTTGATCCATTGATTTCAGAGTACACTGTTTAATTTCCATGCATTTGCAGAATTTTCAGTTTTCCTTGTACCACTAAAATAGTGTTTCTTTCACTGTACCTAACAGCAGACTTCCTAAATATTTGAAGCAAACTTTGATATAAGAGAGGGAGAAATGAAAGACAAGACAAAAATAGGAGAAACATCCAATCCATCATTTTAATAATTGATGAACAACTAGGGAGAAAATCATAATGGAGGACATGAGCAAAGGGCAATGCCAAATAGGTCTAATAAACATCCAATAATATTCCATACACAAGAGAATATTAAGACATTACATACATACTATCCTCGTGCATACTTACAGAATATCTAAGGTAAATCCCATGTGCCTTAGTTAGAGTTTTACTACTGTGAACAGACACCATGACCAAGGCAAGTCTTATGAAAGACAATATTTAATTGGAGCTGGCTTACATGTTCAAAGGTTCAGTCCATTATCATCAAGGTGGGGGCATGGCAGCATCTAGACAGGCATGGTACAGGCCGAGCTGAGAGTTCTATATCTTCATCTGAAGGATATTAGTAGAAGACTCACTTCCAGACAGCTCGTGTGAGGGTTTTAAGCCTACACCCACAGTGACACATGGGACACCTACAACTCCTTATCTCCTAATAGTGCCACTACCCGAGCCAAGCATATACAAACCATCACAACATGTTAATTCACAAATCACTTAAAAATGTTAAGATAATGGAAATCATAAGTAATATGTAAGCTTAGTTGAAAGTGAACATGAATAAAATGAAATTTGTGGAATTTTGTGAGGTTTAGTTTGAACTACAAAATCAAAGGGTGTGAACATCCTCTTCTGTATATGTCAGGCTCTGGAAGAGCCTCTCAGGAGACAGCTCTACCAGACTCCTGTCAGCAAGCATCTCTTGGTATCTGCAATAGTATCTGGGTTTTGTGTCTGTATATGGGATGGATCCCCAGGTGGGGCAGTCTCTGGATGGTTTTTCCATCAGTCTCTGCTTCCACACTTTGTCAACCATTGGACTGAGCATGAAGTCCCCAATAAAAGAGTTAGAGAAAGGACTGAAGGAACTGAAGGGGTTTGCAACCCATAGGAAGAACGACAATATCAGACAACCAGAACCCTCACAGCTCCCAGGAACTAAACCACCAACCAAAGAGTACACATGGAGGACCCATGGCTCCAGCCACATATGTAGCAGAGGATGACTTGTCAGGAAGGCTCGATGCCCAGTGTAGGGAAATGCCAGGGTGGGGAGGTGAGAGTGGGTGGATGGGTGGATGGGTGAGCACCCTCATAGAAGCAAGAGGAGGGAGGATGGAATGGGGAGTTTCCAGGTGGAAAACCAGGAAAGAGGATAACATTTGAATTGTAAATAAATAAAATATCCAATTAAATAAAAGAGCAAAATAGAAAAAAATCAAAGGGTGGCTAGTTAGGAGAGTCCAACACAGATTGTTTGTATCAATACTTTTTACATCCCAGTGAGCATGCTCATAACAAATTGTAACCCTGTGGCCTATCTTAGATAACTCCTTAGAGCTATTCACAAATCCACACTGTCTATTCAACCATAGTGTGAAAAAGACCTGGAGAAATTTATTCCAGATAAGGTCAGATTATTTTTCATAGCCCAGAAGCTAATTCAGCTCAGCTCCAGTCCGTGTCTTTATTCCAGATTTACCTCCTGTTATGTAGTCTATCATCTTGTTCTCATTCATATCTGTCACAACTATAACTCATCAGTTATATTTATTTCCATTCTGAGTGGCTTTGGTCATTCTTTGCTGTTTCTAGAGGTAAAGGCAGTGACCATTCTAGGTTTCCTCACTGATGTGTCTTCACAGTTTAGTGCAGAGCAAAGACTCAATAAATAGTAATGGAATGAATTAGTGAATTTAGTGCAGCGTATCAGCTCTTTACCTTTCACACTTGCCTGGAGTGCATACAGCTAGCTTCAAGATTAAGACAGTGAAGTCACAGTCAACCAGATGTGAACCTGTGATCATGATATTACTGGTGAAGTTTTCTAAGATTAAAAACTTCTTGTGGGGGTAGAACAAAAAAATACAAGATTTATTGTCTCAGCCCAGCATCCACTGCGTGCCCCTTCATGCTGCCATGCTGAGTCCTTGGGGAAACCTTCTTTGAAACTATTTTGAGAATCTTGAACTATCAGAAGTAGGCATCTTATTTTTTTAAGATGCTTAATTATATAGAACTCTTGGGAGAAAATGGGAAGGGAAATGCCAGGATTGATAGATTTTGAAGTCACAAAAATAATGTATCCTTCTTTTATTTTTCTGAAGCTATACCCCACTGATTTTAACCTTCTTCACTGGTTACCATTCTTTGTTTTCACGGATTCTACTTCATCCCTCAACCCCAAAACAGCATTCTCTTCTCACTCTAGCTATCTTCTCTGTAAGGCATTGTTGTTGTTGTTGTTGTTGTTGTTGTTTTGAACTGCTTATGTTACATATTTAGGTTAGTGTCACCAAAACAAAGAACTTTTCAATAATTACTGGTATTAGTACTCTACTATTATACCCTGAAATATATTTATGTGTTCTTGAACACCTATAGGCTGTGCAAACATTAGCTCAAGTTTCTAACATTTAGGGGTCTGCTTTTGGAGTCTAGTATTACCTGACAGTTTGGAGAAGAGCCTGGTGATTTCATGCTTTTCTCTATATACTCTAGAAGGACTTCATTATTTTTCTTATGAAATAAAAGTAATTTTATCTGGTTTATATTACTTGATGTTCACTCACCTTTATAATCTTAACATCAGTTTTTCTTTTGTGATTGCAAATATTCATGATTTGTAAAAATACAATACAGACAAGCTTTTAAAATGTCTCTGGGGGAGAATTTTATTAAATTAAATTAATTTTAAAATTAATTTAATTTAAGAATGTATTTAAGGTCATTTAGTCATGTTGGTGAGACTTTATGTGAATACATCCTGACATTCCTGAAAGACAGGTTCTCAAAGCAAATTATCTGTTCCTCAGACTCTTAGAATCTTTTTTTTTTTTTTACTATTTTTTAATTGGATATTTTATTTATTTACATTTCAAATGTTATCCCCTTTTCCAGTTTCCACTCTGCAAACTCCCTATTCCATCTGTCCTTATACTGCTTCTGTGAGGGTCCTCACCTACCCACTCCTGTCTCACCATGCTAGCATTACTCTACACTGGGGCATCAAGCCTTTACAGGACCAAGGACCCCCCCCAACCCCATTGATGCCAGATAAGGCCCCTTCAGCTCCTTCAGTCCTTCCCCTGACTCCAACATTGGAGTCCCTGTGCTCAGGCTGATGGTTGACTGGAAGCATCCACATCTGTATTGGTCGGATTCTGGAACAGCCTCTCAGGAGACAGCTATATCAGGCTCCTGTCATCAAGCACTTCTTGGCTTCCACAATAGTGTCTGGATTTGATGTCTGCATGTGGGATGGATCCCCGTGTGGGGCAGTCTCTGCATGACCTTTTCTTCAGGCTCTGCTCGATTCTTTGTCCCTGTATTTCCTTTACACAGGAGCAATTCTCGGTTAAAATTTTGATGATGGGTGGGTGGCCCCATCCCTCAACCGGGGGCCATGCCTAACCTCTGGATACCGGATATCATCTCGACAGATTCTACCTCCCCTTTGTGAGGCATTTCAGCTAATGTTATACGATGGGGTCCTAGGAGACTCTTACCTTCCTCGAATCTGGGACATTCTGGTTGCTACCACCAGTTCCCCATCCCCCATTGCTACACACCTCTGTTCAATTTCATGACCCTCTGTACATCTCCTCCATCTCCTCCCATACCTGATTCTTTCCCTTTTACCCCACCCCCTTTCTCTTCCTCCCAAGTCCCTCTCACCCTCTACTTCCCTTGATTATTTTCTTCCCCCTTCTAAGTAGGATGGAAGCATCCACTCTTTGTTCTTCCTTCTTGAGCTTCATGTGGTCTGTAAGTTGTATCATGGGTATTCCATCCTCTTTGCCAAACCAGGTGTCCCTCAATGAAGGAATAGATACAAAAAATGTGGTACATTTACACAATAGAAAACTATTCAGCTATTGAAAACAATGACTTCATGAAATTTTCAGGAAAATGGATGGATCTAGAAAATATCATCCTGAATGAGGTAATTCAGTCACAAACGAACACACACGGTATGTACTCACTGATAAATTGATATGAGACTCTTAGAATCTTTCCATACTCTTTTTCACAGTAACCCCCAAGCCTTAGATGTGGCAGTTTTGTTACATATACATCTATTCGGACTGGTTGTAACCATCCAGATCTCTACATTTGGACTGATTGTGATTTCTATATCCTCAGCATCATGGATGAGTAGTATAGTGTCCACATATTCACCAGCACATATGAGTGAGCTGGTTCCCACATCCCTACCACCACATAGGAATGATCTAGTTTTTACATTTCCACCACTAATCATGAGTGAGTGATCTAGTTCCCATATTCCCATCATATATTATTTCGTTTTTTACGTTCCCACCACCATGCATGATCTGGTTTCTAGATTCTCACTACAATGTATGATTGACCGAGTTTTACCTGCACATCACCATGTATGATTAATCTAGTTCTACACATTTCCGTTACCATATACAAATGACCTAGTTTCTATTTTATGACTACTGGGTATGATTCATCTACTTTCTATTCTTACCACAGTATATGCATAATCTTGGTTTTAATTTCCCACCACCACATATATTTTACTTGACATATATATATATATATATATATATATTCATATATATATGTATATATATACATATATATGATTGATAATTTACTGTAGTTTTATTTTGCATTTAACTGAGTAGTACTTGTACATATATATATATACATGTATACACATATACATACATGTATACATATATACATATATACACACATATATACATATATATACACATACACACACACACACACACACACACATATATATATTTCTTAATGGAACAGTTCTTTATTTTATGAATGTTTTCAGTATTAATCTAGGGCTGGTTTGCCTGGCCCGAATCAAAGGTTTTTTTCACTAGTTCATTTTAAGAGTTTTGCATTATACATTCTATAGCTAAGTGTGCAATCTAAGTGCTTTAATTTTTGTACAAGATATAAATCTTTTATCAAAAGCCTTCAGTGATATTTTGGTTTGTGCTTTTTGTTTTCCCTAACAGTGCTCACTTGCTCCAGCTCTATTTAGAAAAAGCTATCTTTCCTCCATTAAACTGACACTAGACCTTTGTCAAAAGTTAATATGGCATGTCTGTGTGGATCTATTTCTGGGTTTTCTATAATGCTTCATTGATCAATATGTCTAACCTCCCGTCAATACCACAGAACATTGATGATAGCTTCTATACATAATGTCTTGAGAGAGGGTTGAGCAGTAATTCCTATTTCATTCTCCTTTTCTTAGGTCTGCTTAATAATTCCAGTTTTTTTATTTTCAATATCAAGTGTAGAATAATCTCGTCTTTGTCCACATGAAATCTATTGCTGTGGCTCTGACAGTAGACTATTTATGGGTACACCATATTAATTGTCCATACACACACACACACACACA
>NW_021604608.1:3527615-3593301 GCF_004785775.1 Grammomys surdaster
ATATATATATATATATATATATATATATATCCATGTATACTATTTGTTTCTGTATTTTCATAGTTTTTTAATCTCTGTTTTATGGTTTTCAACATATATGATATGACAATATTTTCTTATGTTTATATCTAAGGAGTTGTTTCTAAACTGAGTAAAAATGGTGTCCTATATTACAATAATGTTTCCATATGTAAATTAATACATATATGTGTGGCTAGGAAAGTAAGTGACAAATAAATGAGAAAATAAAATTGATTTTTCCTGTTTATCATATATTTTATGATTTTGTTAGTCTTACTTAGAAGATCTAGTGTTCTTCCTATTTATTTTGTAGACTTTTTCATAGAATTTTACATGTAGATAATTATACAATCTTCAAATCTAGACAGAGGAGTTTTATTCTTTCACATCGATATTTATTTAATTCCTTTTCTTAGGCTCATTTCAATTACTGCAGTTGGTTGTGCTTTATTGGGTACAGGGATTTAAAATCAATGTCTCTGCCTTTCTATTCATCTTGTAAGGAAATACTTAGTTTTTCACAATTAGGTACTCTTTGCCAACATCAGAAAATTACTCTTAATTTCCACTTTTTCTGTAAGTGTTATAAATTGGGATTCTGTCTCAACTGTTACAACAATGTGAGTTTTACTTCCTTTCCATATTCTGAGAGATTATATTGCATAAAATTTTCCAAGCTCAGAGATCATCATAAAAGAGGGAGCAGAAAGATTTGCCTATCTTAGAGTTCAATGTTTTATTCCTTTATTCTTTCCATTGTATTACCCAGACTACTCATCAAAATTCTTACTTTGCTTACCAAATTTTCAACTTCTAATATTTTATTTATATTTTCTTGTATTTTATATTTATTGCTGGACTTTTCACTTTCTCTATATGTTTTAAGCATGTGTATAATTACTCATTAAAACTATTTTTCCCTTATACTTGATTTCGGACTTCTTGCCAGACAAACCTAGCATTTGTGTCCTCTATCTTGAGGTGTAATGACTGTCTTATTTTACTCACTATAAAAACTATCTGGATATTTACTACTCATGATTTTTTCCACCTGGATATTTTAGCATTATGTTATGAGACTCTGGTTCTTATTTGAACATCCATGTTGAAACAATGCTCTGACTCAGATCTTCTGGGAAATGGGGACAGTGCTTACATACTCCCAACTGGAGATGGAATTTTTAAGTCAGCATTCATCCTCCTCTGAACCACAGAGGGAAGTACTCCTCATTTTCCTGGGATTTTATGAGACTTCAGACTTTCTACCAGACCTTGACTGACACTCCTTGCATGAGAGATGCAAGAAGACTCTTGACTGATCATCAGCTAATCTATATAAAACTGTCACATGACCTCATTGCTGCTGGTGGCTATAAATATCGTTATTGTCCTCTAAGTCTTCTCTGATTTCTACACGCCAGAAAGTAGAGTAGCACAGCACTGTTGCTAAGTAGATGTCTGAACATTCATTCAGGTTTCCCACATACTCACCATAAACAGCCCCAGGTGCAGGGCTCATTACAGCCCTGTGGGGGTGAACCTCCCAGCTGCCCTCTTGGACTTCTCTGACACAACCACAGCAGGAACTTTGTGGCGCTCATTAGAGTCTGACAAGGGTGGAAATCAAGGTTTTCACTTCAGCTTTTACTCTGTGGGGTGGTATGAGGTTCCTGCTTTATGTGTGTGGTGAAACTTTATCATTTACTGGCTAAAAAATTTCTATCTTGCTTTCCAGTCTTTATAATCAAAGAAGCAGAATGTTTCCCTAACTTTTGGCATTCGTTTGTTCCTCTTCGAGTTTGTATAACATTGGCTTTCCCAACTCAAAGTGTAGAGTATAAAACAGATAATAGAAAATCCATTGACAATTCCCCAACTCCCCAATCCCATCTGTCTCCTCCCCCTTCCCCTTTGCCTCCAGGAGGGGGCCCCTCTTACCCACCCACCCTTTCCCAGCTCACCCCTCCAGCATCCCCCTATGTTGGGGCATCAAACCTCCACAAGACTAAGGGCCTCCCATCCCACTGATGTCAAAGAAAGCCATCCTCTGCTACCTATGTGTCTGGAGCCATAGGTCCCTCCCTGTACATTCCTTGGTTGTTGTTCTAGTCCCTGGGACCACTGGGTCGCCGGGCCAGCTGATGTTCTTGCTATGTGTTTACAATCCCCCTCAGCTCCTCCAGTCCTTCTGCCAGTTTCACGACCAGGGTCCCTGAGCTCAGTCTGATGATTGGATCCAAGCATTCACATCTGCATTGGTCAGTTGCTGGCTAAACTTCCCAAGAAGCCACCACACCAGGTTTCTGTCAGCAAGTCCCTTTGGGCAAGGGGAACAGTATTGAGTTTGGTGTCTGCAGACAAAATGGATGCCCAGGTGGGGCAGTCTCCAGATGCCCCTTCCTTATGTAATGATTCTTTGATTTATTCGATGAATATCCATTGAGTATGGCTATTTGAATGTGAAATGTCCTCCACAGCCTTCTGCGTTTGGCCACTTGATTCTCCCTCTAGTGTTCTTATTTCGGTGATTTGTGGAAAATTTTGGAGGTGGAGCACAAACATAGGAAAAAAGTCAATGACTATAGGCTTCCTAAATGTAGACAGGCTTTGACCCGACACCTCCCTGTCTTGAGATGGGACTTTATCTGCACAATGGACTGTATCCGTTCTGAAGGCAGGAGTCATAACACACTCTTGCTACACCAAGTGGCCTTGTCACACATTTTGTCACATGAAAAAGAAAAGTAAATACATCAAATATCAACCAGTATAAAATGACCATGGTGGCTATAGCTTCAACCCTATCAGAATCCAGTAACAGATCTTAAAGAGATCTAAAATATTGTTAAGAACTATTGAAGTCAGCTGTAGCACATAAAGAAATATTTAGACTCTAAATTTTGACATTGGGCATATTATTTGTAAGTAAAATTGACATAGAAAAAATCATTTCATTGTAGTAAAATCTGACTATAATATTTCATCTTAAGTAAACATACTCTAAATATAATGGTAATTTACTCAGTGCCTACTAAGTGCATGGTTAACACTGGGAGAGCTGAAAACTAGGATCATAAATCTGAAATGCAAATCTAAAATGTAAGGGAGTTTCTTATTCGTGAATACGCTTATTTTTTAAAGTATTTTCACAAATATTTAAACTCTTTCCTTATGTTTTCTTTGTAATTCCATAAATAACACAGCAGTACAGCTTGAATATAACTTGGTGATGCATCCCTATGAAGATTTGCCTGTGTAATGCTGCTTATGAAACTGAATCATCTCAGCGTTGCTACACTACAGAACATTCCACTGCTCTCTTTGCCTTGGACTGGGCTGACTTCATTGTCCACCATCCTCCAGAGAACATGCTGACATTTTTAATTTGATGGGCTGCTGAGAAACCACAGCAGGGTATAGACCAACCCATCAATAGTGAATTGAGGAGTTCATTGATGTAAAGAGCTAATTAGGTGACTCTGAAGAGGGTAGCCTGATTGCAATCCATGTGACTTTTCAGTGCTCACCCAGGAGGCCAGCACCTGAGAGGAATAGTAAATGAAGAAGCGTGTTTTCTGCTCTCCCATGGCTCTGCCTGGACCTTCTCTATTAGAAGTAAACAACAGCTTCCACTTTTCTCCAATGATGAAGGGTTCACAGTCAAACATTTTCCTACTTCCTAGATTTTGAAAGTGTCCTCAGTTTTCCCAGGAAATATTCTGAGAACTGAAATTCAAATGGTTGATGAAAAATATAGGCTTTATTTCTCTGCCTTTCCTTTGGACCTTGAATATTGTGAAAATAACATCACCCACTGTATGCATACTTGTGTGTATATATAAATATGTAATACCTAAGTGGTTTGCTGGTTTATACTGCATAAGCATAGTTTTAATAATACGGGGGTAGTGAAATTATGAAGGAAGAGAGATTGTTAAGATCTATGTTTCACTTCTAATTTTATGGCTGAGTATTTACTTATTGTGCTATAATTAGATCCTAAGTTGTGGCTTTTTCTCTGCTACTTAAAGAGACATTAACTCAATACTAAAATAAACAATTTGTCTCTGTTATCATGATGTCTTTTACCTCGTACATCTTTTCCAAGACTAACACATTCTACAATTCACAAAATATGCTATTCCTGTCCAGTAAAGCTCCTCCTTGACTGCCATGGCATGCTCAGATATTTGACTTTGATTCATTCCCTTTGGAGTATGATTTTTCTGGCTCTCCATTCTAAACATTTGCTTTAGATATTTTTCATTAATTTATTTTATTCATTGTACATCCCGATTGTAGTCCCCCTTTCCTTCAGGTCTCACTGTCACAAATCTCTTCCCCATTTTCTTTTCCTCCACTTCCCTCCCCCCTTCTCCTCAAAGAAGGTGAAGCCCCATACCCCATGAGTGACAACCTGCTCTGGCACATCAAGTCTCATCAGGACTAAGTGCATCCTCTCCCACTGAAGCCCGATAAATTCCAGCATGTCTGGTCCTTACCTCTGATCTTACAACTGTGATTCTTCATTGATTCATTCCTGTTAGATCTTAATTTGTTTCACACTTTTAAGAAAGCTACTTTAACACTGGGAAATAGCATTTCTTTTGAGTATCTATTGAATCCTAAGCACAGTTATATTTTATATTTTGTAGGTATTAACTCTTCTCATAATCCTCAAAACCTATATTTTACTGTGTTCATCATTTGAAATGTATAATAAAAGCACAAAGACACTAAGTTTAGATAAATTTAAATATCTAAGAACTGAATAATGTAAGGCTTTTTCACTTTTGCTTGAGATGAAAGTACATTTGGCTTAATGTATACCACTGTAGTTTTGGTAATCAAATACGAATTCATTATAATCAATCAATGTTTGCTTTAGAGGAGAAATTATGATCTGAATTAATGGAGGTTTATAATATGGTCTTCAGAGTATAATTTATTAGATATACAAGGTATAACTGTTGTACTTATAAATTTGATACAAACTCAAAAACTAAGATGTTTATCCAATGGATACTGTCCAATGGATACTGACAATATTTTTTAATTCTTCTATATATACTCTGTCCCTTAATAGTGAGCTCTATGTCTATGCTTGCTCTTTTAGGAATTTATCCTATTTCAATCATGACACCTGTGCTGTTACAATACTTCCGGTTTTAAAAAAAAAGTAACATCTTCCTTTGGTCCTTATCCACACCTACCCTATCATCCAAACTTGTGGGCTTTACTCACATATGCAGGATTCAAGATTTTCTCATATCCCCACAGCTCTCATCCTAGGTTTTGGGGTTACAGATCCCTCCCACTTGTAATAACCTCTCAACTTGACACCTTTCCATTTATTCTAAACACTGTTAGAAAGAGCCCTGGTTAAACATAAATCAATCACCTTTATATCCCGCTATCTACCAGTTGGTTCTCACTAGACCTGGAAGAAAAGCTAAAACACTCCCTGTGATTTACAAGGTGATGTAATCTTGGGCCACTAGTTTTACATCTCCCATCTCACTTAATTCTTTTTCTTTTACAGATCTTTTTGAGAAAATGGATGTGATCCGCAACAAATCTGCACTTGTCTTGGTAATTTGTACCTAGTATTTCCCTCTGTCAGAAATTTCCTTGTTTGATTATCCACACAGACAACCCCATGCTTTCTTAAAGTTCATAGAATTTCTTTTGTTGAATATGTTATTAAAGTTATAAGCCTCTCTATCACCTCAAATCTCTTCAAAATTTTATTTTCCTTCCTATCAATAATTAGTATCCTATATACTGTGTGATTGACATAATATTGAAATTGGTTAGTAAAGGCCTTCATTTTTATGACAAATGCCACTTGAGAGCATAAATGGATATATATATAGGTGCTTGTGTTTTATGTAAATTGTTCCTAATTATATGATCTGTACAGCAACATTTCCTGTAAGAAGGCAATAGATTGTCTATAACAACAATGTTAACCCTTGTTCAATGAAAAAAAGTCTTTTAAATTAATAATGTTATTGTATTAGAGAATACCAGCCAATCCTTGAGAGGTTGAGAGAGGAAAACGATTGTTTTAAAGCCAGCTAGAGATGCACAGCAAGTTTACGAGCAGCAATGAGCCACATAGAGAGGTATTGGCTCAAAAATAAAATTAAAAGAAAGAGTTTGAGGGTAAATCTGATCAGGATAAGTTGCTTTAAACTCTCAGAGAATCAATAAAAAGTAAAGAAGAAAATGAAAATTGACAAAAATGTAACAATGCATTGAACACTTAAAATGTATTAAGACAAAGGCAGGAAAATTAACTGTAAAAGTATAACTTTCATAACATAGATTAGTTTTGCGTGACATCACACACTAATTTACTGAAGCTAATTTGTTTCTATTGTGTTCAATAGTAGATATATTTTTACACTTTGTGTTTTGTCTGCTATTGAACTTATGCGTTTGAATTATCCACAATGAGCCACCTCTTTTATTTCAATCACTATCACTTAAATTTCTTATCAACAATGAAATTGTTCCTTATTTTGATGGAAGAATTAGCATAACTATGCACCTCAAGCAAAAATATGGAAAAGAAAGACATTTGCTACTAAATGTCTTACCAGCGAAGCATGGATAATTGGAACATAAAAGATATAAAATGTCCCCCAACATTCATTTACTATGAATGTGACACAGAAAACACAGTTTTGTCTAGGAATCCCATATTTCATGATGTGCAGAAGTGCTTTCACCCGTGACCATTCCTTGTTTGAAATAATATGAGTACCTAAGACATCACCTTACTTGCCAATTGATGTCACCTATGCTTTCTGCAATGAAAGCATTAATGCAGAAAGGCAAGCTGACACTAATAAGGTCATCATTCAAGGTTTCCTAGTTTCAGTTACAAATTCAGAATGAAAATTCAAACTTCAATAATTATAAATTATGGTTATGGAATCATATACTTTGAAATATACAAGGAACAGTTTAAATGATACCCTTGTACTTCAAAAAGTGGGCAAGATAAAAGATGATAAACATGTGGGGATAATATAGTAGATTTAATTGGAAGAAAAATATTTAACTGATGAAAAAAATGTATTTTTAAAGAAGTGACATTTATGCTAGGATTAATTTAGTAAGGTGAAACCTGAAAATAATTCAGGTAGAAAAAGTTTCAGGAGTAAGAAATAGAGACAAGAATGTCGTTGGTTCCTCAACCAATTCAAAATCCTTTAATTGGATGAAAATGTATGTGCGTTAAAGTATGAATGTAGATTCCAAATGAAGAAATAGTTTAGATATAAGATACATGAACAAACAATGATACAGTCTTTCTCTACTGCCAAGCACTATTCTTGCTGATTTTACCCAAGAACACAATATGAAGCAGAAATTGGATTTTTTTCTTTCTTTTCACTTTCACATATAATAGCTTAGTTACTTTTCCAAGGTCAAAGATTTACTTTCTGGTCTTTGATAAATAATTTAAATTTCCTCACATGGCCTTTCATTTGTCTGCAAAAATGATGAATTAAAACTCTGGTACATCAATTAAAGTTATTTTTTTAATAACTGTAGAATGGTTCTTTTTCACCAGTGAAACAACAAAGGACCTGAGGCTGAGGCAATGGCTCCTTTCGCATCTTCAGGTACCCCCATGATCCACCCTCCTCCTCTATGATTAGATTTGGCAGGATTGTAAAGCCCTGTTTGACCCTTGATTATGTTCACCCTTATTGGCTGAAAAACTGTGAGTAAGTTTATAGTACTGAACAATTAAGTTAGATTTGCTCCCAGTTGCTGGTCTTTGGAGTCCAAACCCCAGGAATCTTCATAGGTTCTGCCTCCACTCCCCAACCAGTTTCCTGGTTCCTATTACTATAGTATATTGTTTCTCAGCATAAAATATATACAAATTTATTGTGAGGAGTTAAAACTTACCAAATTTATGTCCTAAATAGAAAAAGCTTCCAAATAATGTTTCTATTCCAAGTTGAATGGAATATAAATTAACATATAGTCATGGTGTCTTAGTTTAAGTTTCTATTTCTGCAATGAAATACCATGACAAAAAGAAAGTTATAGAGGAAAAGATTTATTTGACTTACATTTTCATAGCATAGAAGAAGTCAGGGCAATAACTCAAACATGTAAGTAACCTAAAGGGAAGAGCTGACACTGAAGCTGCAGAAGGATGTTGCTTACTGGCTTGCTCCCGTAGATTGCTCAGTCTGTTTTCTTACAGAACCCAGAATCACCAGCCTACAACTATCACTACCCACAATGGGCTAGAACTTCTTCCATCAATCACTATTTAAGGAAATGCCTTACAACTAGCTTTTATGACTGTATTTTCTCAATTGAAGTTCCTTGTCCCCATTTCAAGTAGCTCTAGTTTGGGCTAAGTTGACATAAAACTAGCCAGAATACAGAGCATTAAACAACATCAGCCTAATGGCTCATATCCCAAAGTCTAATGACCAGATTTTGATCCTCAAGATGCACATAGTAGAATACTGACTCTAGTATGTTTTCTTCTGACTTCCACACTCATGCCATGGTATGTGTAAATTAGATAACTCATATGGTGTGGTGGCCCATGTTTGTCATCCAAGCATCCAAAAGACAGTCAGAATCCCTTGAGTTCTAGACCAGCCAGAGCTACATAATGAGAACTAAACTAAGATCATTGTGAAAACATAAAGATTGTAGAAACTTAAACGTACTACCTACCTGGGCAGTATGTATGACTAGTAGTTAAATAAGCTTTTTCTCATACTGCTTATAGAAGAAAACTACAGTTTATTACAGAAAACTAATTCTGCAGAGTCCGATGAATTTCTTAATCCAGTAATCTAATTTTAAATAATAACTTTCATGGAAATATACAATCATATAAAATATATCTTAGCAATCATAGTGAATCCACATTAGGGAATAAATAACTATCTAACAGATTTATAAAGATTATATGCATACACGGACGCATGTATATGAAATGTCATCAATTTTAATTGAAAAAGTAATTGTTAAAAACAAAGTGAACAAATGGCAAATACTTATTAACAGAATAGAAATAAGATAGAAAAATACTATTTTCCCGTGATCTTTAACTACAATAAAAATAAGGATATAAGAAAGTCAAAAGTCTCCAGTTACTCCATTTACAGCACAACCTGTACTCCTGGAGCTTGGGGAATACCACAAAAGTGGGCATAGAAAGATTGTAAAGATCAAGATAGAATGTCTTTTTTGAGATTATGTCTTGGAAAAGATTGGATCTTACAAGTTGTTTATTTGAGTTTGGAACAGAAAGTAGCATCCTTTGTGCTTTTAGTTATTGGTCCAACTTTGCTCTAGGTAATTGAAATGCAATTTTGGGTTCTTCTGTGCCATTTGCCTTTGCTAGAAGACAAAATAATACAAAAAAAGCTTAAAACATGAATGTGATGTGTAAAAGCATATGCGTATATAGTATGCATGTACACAGTTGTCCATATAGATTCACACATATTTAAATATCATGTATGTTACTGTAAAAGAGGAGTCAAATGACAAAGATGGTGTGATTAAAATTCATTCTTCATTCCCCAGAGGAGATCTCTCTATATGCATGGCTTGCCAGAAGGACATGGGTCGTTTGTTTTGGCTTCTACTCATAGGGATCATGTTGTTGAGATTACGTGGAGTGAGCATGGAGCTGAAGAATATTCTTTGCAATTTGCTTAAATGCATGCTATCTGATTTTTCTTGTCAATCATTTTAGGAATCATTCTTTAAAGTATCATGGGCTAACATAAGTATGACAATATCAATCGGCTTTTGTAATTGCTACAAATACTATGTCAACATAAGTATCACACTTATTCTTGAGTCAAATTAATAAATAAGTGCTTATCTGTAGATCTCTGAGAAGCTAAAATTTGTTATTTCTGATTATTATGTTGTGTTTCATTTTTATTTTTATTGCTTTTCTCCTTAAAACCTGAAATCTTAATATTAGTTCTAGAAAACCCCTTTTTTTCCATGTACTGGAATGCTACACAGTTTTATTCAACAAACTGAAGTCATGGGGCAGAATGTTAATTTCCAATAGTATTAACAAGGAATGTCAGCTAATGGACTAAGGGAAATGTATCTCTCAGTGATTAACTTGCATTCGAAGCATGAGGGAATGAATATCATCTAGGCACCCATTTAAAAGCTGATGTTGCAATATACACCTGTCACTTCTGTGATGGAAGGAAAAGATAGCAAGACCCTTGGGAATCCTGGCCAGCCAGTATAGCTGAATACATATGGTTCAAGCTCAGTGAGAGACTGCGTGTAATAAAAAAAAAAAAAAACCTAAAATGTAGAATGATCAAAAATATCTCACTTTACCTCCCCACACATGACACATATCATATGCACTCACATTTTCATGCACCCGCAAGCAAATGTGTCTATCACACTGTGTTCATGTGTACATATAATTTACAGCATTTCACCCAAACTTAGAAATCACATTTAAATTCTGGAGATGTAGATCACTCTATAGAGAGCTTACCTAGTAGTATACACAGAAACTCTAGGTTCACTTCTGAGTACCTCATAAACCATATGTAGAGAAACATACCTTAGGTTGCAATACCCAGGAGGTAGAGGCAAGATGATCAAAAGTCCAAACTTATGTCCAGCTTGTTTGAGTTTATAAAAAACAAATGAAGTCCCAAGTGTATGTGTATTTGTTGATATGGGCACAAATGTGTCATGGACTCAATACTCCAGACTCATGGAAATGGCTCATCTTTCACCCCAGGGTAAGAAGCAAAGGGATAGAAAAGGTTTCTTCTGGTCTTAGTGCAAATGCTGAAAGTGAGTATAAGCACAAGACATTACAAGTGATTGGCCTATGTATATGAAAACTAGCAACTTCAGCTTTCTTCTCCCAAATATTTATAGCTTGAGATTGCTCATCTTTTATTGAGACTAGACATCTCCTTCATCATGTGCTGTACATAGTGTAGGTTCTGCATTGTGCAATTGGTACCCTCCATCAGAGTGGCCATAATGCACTGAATCCCAGGATTTCTGTACGTATATCTGTTCTTTTTTTATTCAGTCATCACCCATAGTCTGATTTCCAGGATCAAATCACACAAAGTGCAGCAGTGATATTCTTTTTGTTAAATAGGCTTAAAATATTACAATTTTATTATTCCTAATGATCACATAAAAAATAAATAAAATTTAGCGTTTAGCTGTAGATGAAACATTGTCACCTTATTCTGAGTTTGAAATACCAGAGTAAAACCACATCGCTCCTTGTATATGTCTCCAAAGAGAAGACAAACTTAAGATCTCTTTCAGTTTCTTACTATTGATTACATATTCTTCATTTAATATTGATATTAATTTCTTTAGTTAATCAAAATTGACTGATAATTTACAATGAGCCATGCATCATTCTTTGTACCAGAAATAAGAACCATACACAAAAAGGAAAAAAACTGTGGCTTTATTTTGTATTTTATGACATATTAAATACATACTATGAAGCTTGATTGCCAATTCTGTAAAACAGAGAGCAAACAATCGTATGTGTGTGTGTGTGTGTGTGTGTGTGTCTGTGTCTGTGTCTGTGTGTGTGCATGCACATGTATCTGTACATACAAGCAATCTTGTATGTAATTGAAGGAGTGCATGCATCTTTTATAGAATGGGTAGAGATGTATGAAATCTTACATGGTTCTGTCTGGTAAAGCATCAAGGAGAAAGGTCACTTAAGCAAAGAGATGAAGTAAGTCTGGGGAAGAGCATTCTAAATAGTAAGGTAGGAATCAATGCAGTGGGTCATTTTTATCATCATAATTAGTCACAAATATAAAATTATTTGTAATTAAATCTTAAATACCTCAAATGTCTTCTAATGCATATTTTCAAATAGGAAACAGACTTTATTAATTCAGTTCAAGTTGGCAAAATTGAGCTTTGTTGTGATTTTTCTAGACATGATGCTCTATTTAGCAAATGCCGTACTTTAGTTTGTTCTAGAAACTCTCCTGTAGAAGCAGAGTCAGGAGAATTAAAAAGATGAGAGATTCAGGAAGACTGACCTCAAGATAAAGCAACAGTTCATTTTCATGGATTTTACTCCCTTTTCCCTGCAACATTTGATTTTGATAAGGAAATTGATGTTGAAATGTCCTTTAGGAATTAGAAAGAGACAATGTGAGTAGAGGTCAATGGTTTGGGTTTTTAGCTAAAAGTGTTTTTTTTTTTTTTCGTTTTCTTTTCTCTTTTTCAAAAGTAGTGAGCATTTTGCAGGTACCACATATCATCTCTTGGGGCTGCTAATTTCCATCAATGAAGTTTGCTCATTCTATTAGCTAATAAACAGAGAGCAATTTAATCCATTTTCTTCTTTTCTTTCCTTAAAGATGCTATGGAACACAATGAAAACAACGGAAACAAAAACAGAATAAATTTGAGACTGAATTCTGATTGCTACGTACTCATTCAAGCATGACTCTCACTTTAGATGATGCAATCCTGTAACTATGGAAAGCTACACACTACTCTGTCCACAGGCTCATATATATTAAAAATCAAATGAAATCTTGGCAATATCTGATGGGACACATTGTGCATAAAGTATATATTTTCTCTTTGTGCCGATTGTCTCTAAATTTAGTATTTATAATTCACCCAGTCTGAATTAGCAGGCTCTTTCCCCAAGTCAATCCTGCTCTGAGCAGAACATGGAGGGTGTAGGAAAATAAAGCTTTGCTGCCTTGCTGAAAGCAAGCCATACATATTCATGGTGCAAACAGAAAATCATTTACCAAATTGTGGATGGTAAATACAAATTAACCCTGCAACAAAAAGCATAGGATTTGCATTTTCAAGACTTAGATCTCTGTGGGACTAATTAGATGATCAGTAGGAATTAGAGTTATCATGAATACAACCTGGTTGTAGATCTGGTGAGTGAGTGCTTGTGTGGCAGGGGGTTGCGGTAAGTAATTACTTTTAATTTTTCATAGTTCTTCAAGACGGGTGCATAAACTGTTGGATTTAACTTTCTGTGGATATATTTTCCAAACTATTTAATGCTGGGCAAATACAATGATGTCTTGACATTTTTGTTTGCTCAACAAAATGGGAACAAAGAAAGTATGGATGATCTAGAAGACCATTCTATAATGCCCCTGTCTATTCCTGCTGTACTTTCAATATTGCTCAGATATTCAGCTCTTCCTTCCTGAAGAAAGCAAGTTTGTTAACTGATTTCTCTCACTCAACCTTTGCTGTACTCTGTCCCATTTCTGAAGTGCTGTCACAGTAGATTTTCCCAATACCCAAATGTCATCAAGTCAGACCATCTATAACATCTTCCCTTGTCTTTTGGAAACAATCCAACCTTCTTAGCTAGCATAGATAACCTTGGTCCAGCCTTCTCTCCAGACTCATCTCCTGGCTCTCCTTCTGTCAACACACCTAACCAAGAATCAAGTCTGTGCCAACTGTGGTTTACACACTACACATTTCATTTTCTACAGTCCATCTTGATTAAATCATGCCCAATTCCTATTTCCCCTGTGGTCTCTACAGTTCCTAGGCATTTTCATGTGTTCTTCTCTCTTACAAAGCACTCCTATTTCTGCATTTTGCTAATTCCTTATGGATTAGGACTCAATTTGAACATTAAGGTCTTTGAGCAGACCCCCTGACTTTTGTTCAGCTTCCTGTTACTGCCACATGTGTCACATTGGGCTGTGGGACTGTAAAAGGATAGCTTGGTTTCTGGTGGAGCACTGGCTAGAGATGGCCGGTGACCCTGCAAGGGATGGCATACATTTTGCCACACTCCCAGACTTCAGGCTCCTGACACATAGCCAAAGACCTCCATTGATCCACACCTTTCAGGCATGTAGGACAATGCCCTACAGCCCTTCCCAGAGAGGTTTGTGTGACCCAGCACAGGTAGAGGGCATGACTACAGGTCTCAGGGCCTCTAGATATCTCCATATTAATGAGATACCTAAAGGTCAGAGGGCATAGCCAATTAAACATTCCTTCCCAGACCCTCCTCCTTCCCTATTTAAGTCAGGCCTGCCCAGAGAAATGGGGGGTGGGGGGAGGTGTACAGCTTCAGTCACTTCCTGCCATGACAGTAAACCTTTTAAAAGGACTTCCTCATGACTTGGGGGCCCCGTCATGGGGAAACTTGGAGAAGGCCTTTGACTACTGAGCCACTGCTTTATCTCCCACTAGAAGACTTTCTACATTCCCGCCTCAGAGGCAGCCAACTCAAGAAAGCCAACCTACCCAGCCAAGCGTGTCCTGGTAACCAAGAGTCTCCTCCCTGCAGGGCATGCGGTGCCACCAGAGCTTCTCTCTCTAGCTCGTCCCTCTTAGGCCCAGCGTCTGCCTGGTACTGTATGGAGTGAACTCAGTCAAATTCCCATGCTTCCGCCTCCCTGAGCCATGGCAGACACTCAGGATCCACAACTCCACCCAATAGGACCCAAGCATTGGGCCCATAATTATTCTACACTAGAACACCCCTGAATACTTTCCAGGTCTACTCTCATCTTCTTCTCTTAGACTGTCACTCCTTAAAAGCAAAAATAGCCTGTTATTTCTACTAGTGTTGAAAAGATTCAGTGTCATGCAATCAATGGGAAGCAAATATGCACTTAATGAATAAATACCATAGAGAATGATGCTGAGCATCTCAGAAAATTAAAATGTGTCATCTATGACATCTAAATTCACAACAACAGAAAATGTATATATATTTTTTATTTTACTTATTTACAAATAAGCAGTCTTGGGAATTTGTTTCAATTTTTAATTTACCCTGTCATGCAGAATCAATCCTTGTAGTTTAATTTGACAATCTTTGAAATAAAAAGTTTTAAAACTTATTATATAGTACTTTAATGATTGATCCGTTTTTAAAGGACAATTGGGAACTTCCCTGTGATTACCTAGAAAAATAGAAAAAGGGCTTGGAGTGAGTCAGCAGCTACTTCAAAACAAATTATAGACACAGTTTGGGGAGAAGATCACCCTAGGAGCATTTGAAAGACATGAAACACATAAGACCCAGAGACCTCTTCTATACTACCACTGGCATTTATTTTTTTCTTGTTGCTGTTGTTGTTGCTAGTGGTTGTTTATTTGTTTTAACATAGTTCAATAAATGTGATATTCTTAGTAAAATGCACAAACAAAAATGAGTAAAATAAACTTTGCATCTTCAGTAGCACTTTCTCAACTTAGATCCAAGTATAAGATTTGTTTGCAAACAGAGCCTTCTTCTGACAACCACTGTGATGAAAGGATAAATGTGTGAGATCCCCCATTAACTAAGGAGTTTGCTTCACTTAGATTATATCTGGTGTCTAGAAGATCCCCTGACTCCTGCAACCTTCTCTTCACAGAATGTGTCTACATCAAACAGAGGCTTCAAATCTATCAGCACTGACGACTGGATATAGGTTTGTTAAAATATGAAGAAACTGCACCTAGAGTCAAAAATTACTTTAACAGCAACTTGAAAGTCCTTGAAGTTTATAAACATAAAAATTACAAAATGAATAAAGAAATGTTCAGAACTTGAGTGAAAGACCAAATGAGCTTCAAATTGTAGAGTGCTTTCTGCTCATGTTCTTAAGAAAATGGGATTGTATATAATGGAGTAAATAATTGAAGCAATTATGATGTGCGAAGTTCTAAAGTGGAATATATGGAAATGATCTGTTTCTAATAGCCCTTCATTTGGGTGTCAGCACTACAGTTGGCAAGTACCCCTCAGCTCTAAAAGTCTTTTCTGACCTTCTTCCTCTGTCCCCTACATTTAATTGGCCCCTCTCAACTTCTCTGTCTAAAACAAAGCTAAAATCAGATTGTAAGGAACAATGATTTACAAAGCTATCTGCCCATAAAAGCATGCCATGTCACTGATGGAGGACCTACTCTATCTAGAGAGCGTTTTCTGCTGTCTTTACAACTTGATATATTAGATTATTGTATTAGTAATTTCTCTCTTTACTGTGATTAAATATCAATGAAGAGTATTTCAAAGATAGAAAAGTTATTTTGGGTTCAAGGTATCTTGAATCATGAGATTCAGAGCACCAATACAAGGAGTCGTGGCTGCAAAGCTTCAAGCAACAGATAGCATTGTATCTAAAATGAGAGAGTAGAGAGATGAATGCTGAAGTTCACCTTGCTTTCTTTTATATTGATTATATTTATTTATATTTCAAGTGTTATCTCCCTTTCCAGTTTCCCCTCCACAAATCCCTTATCCCCTCCCCTATACTCCCGCTTCTATGAGGGTGCTCCCCCACCCACCCAGTCCCGCCTCTCCATCCTCAAATTCCCATACACTGGGTCATTAAGCCTACACAGAACCAAGGGACTCCCCTCCCACTGATGCTAGATAAGGCAGTTCTCTGCTACAAATGCAGCTGAAGCCATGGGTCCCCCTATGTGTACTCTTTGATTGGAGGTTTAGTCCATGGGAGCTTTGCTGGTCTGTTTGGTTGATATTGTTGTTCTTCCTATGGGGTTGCTTTCTTCTCTGTATTTAGCCTTAGATGCCAGCCTCAAGGAACAGTTCCACACCTAGTTAGTATATACCCTCCCATCTCAGTTCAATCCAAATAGAAATGCCCTAATGGACATGCCCAGAATTGATCTCCTCAGTAATTCTTGATCCTATACATTTTATAATTAGTATTATTTATCAAAGATTCTAATATAAAAATTTAAATTTAGGGGAATAAAGCATATACTCATGTTGGATTATACTGTTAGAGTTTAGATAAAGTTGGGGACTAGAAACCACACTTTCAGAGCTGGAGACATGGTTCTGTTCCTAAAACTACATAATTGCAGTGGGTCTGACCTTGGTTCCTAATATCAACTTCAACTTTAAGTAACTCAAAACAGTAGAAGAGACTTCATAAATACAGTACCTCAATAAATCTCTGAAAATCTGTTATTTGTGGCCCTAATCACTACTTCAGCAAAGTGCTTTAGCGTATCTTGTATGCATGTGTATGTGGTATATGTGTGTGCAAGTATGTTCATGTGTGTGTATGCATTGGTACATACTTGTTTACTTGTTACTGTGGAAGAGTATACATGTATATTGTCAGAGAGAAGGATCAAGATGAGGTAATATTCTTTGATCCTTGTGGATTTTTTCTCAGCTAGAAGCCAAAGAGATTAAAGGATCCATCAGACACCACCCTCCAGTTCTGGGGTTACATCTACATGACACTATACTCAGGTCATTTGGTGAATTCTGCAAATCTAACTCAGGGTTTCTCTTGTGCAGATAGGTCTTTACCTAGTGATGCTTCCACCCATTCTGGTTAGTATTTCTTTGCCTGGTCCTTTGACCTCTCTTCTAAAAGCTCAGTTTTCATGATGGTTTGAAGTCAAATTCATAAAATAATTCCTTCACTCCTATAATGTTGACTATGACTTTCTTCTCTAGTATAATCTCTAAATGATTCATGTATCCAGAAACCATAGACCAATGAAGTGAATCTAGGACAATTTTAACAAAAGACCCTTTTCTGCAGATTGTTACTTTCTAACAATTATTATGTATAAAGGTAACTCAATCTATGTAAATACACCAAAACATTATATGCTATACCTCTGTAGAAGAAGCTTAAATGAAACAGGCTTAGATCAATTTCTCAAATATAAACAATAACCTACTATTCACAGCTAAATACAAAATGAGACATGAGGAGTTAACATCATTGGTAAAATACAGATAGAGTATATGGACCATCAAGGATAGAAAAGATGCTATAATACATGTTACCCTCATGGATGGACACTCCCTCAGAAATCACAGAGATGAGAAAGGTTGAAGTATTGGGAGGTAAAAGAATTTATAATTAAGTAATTATGTGATGTGTTGCCACCTCTGTGTTTTAAAAGTCAGACCTAGATTTCTATTACAAGAAAAGAAAGCAATGTTGATGGGCAAACTCGGCTGGGCTATAATTTGAGCCTGAAGGCTATAATGACAAAATGCTTTGAGAATATGAAAGACAAATCATCATAGCAGCAACAGGCAATTTGAAACCAGGGTTTTGTGGCCGGGCAGTGGTGGCGCACGTCTTTAATCCCAGCACTTGGGAGGCAGAGGCAGGTGGATTTCTGAGTTCGAGGCCAGCCTGGTCTACAGAGTGAGTTCCAGGACAGCCAGGGCTATACAGGGAAACCCTGTCTCGAAAAAACCAAAAAAAAAAAAAGAAACCAGGGTTTTCATTGTATATAGAACAGAGAGAAGTCAAACAGAAGGACAATGGGGAAGAAGACAAAACAGCACACAGGAAAAGAAGAGAGGAGGAAAAGATGCTATTTGTAGATTTTGCATAGCTAAAAATTAATAAAGAATATTAAAAATTAATAAAATTAAAGAAATATTATGCACTTGAGCAGGAGGCTTCCACATACAAGGCTCTGTTGACTCCAAAGTCATCACAATGGTTTTTTTCAAAGTACATGAATAAGTAGTCTTACATCTGGACTCAAGAATTTTGTATCAAGGTAGAAAAATAGGTGGTTCCTACAGAATAAAATAGATTACATGTACAGGAAGAAATGAAGAAACAAGATATAAATGTATTAATAAATCTGGGATATTTTATCAACCCATAAGTTGTACCTGGAAGTCAGTAAGTGCTTTGGAGAGCTGGGTTGCCCCAGATCTGGCTATATGAATCAAAACAGCTATGGATTATGTATTAGTTTTGTGACTTGCCCTTTAATCATCCCAACAGTTTGCAGGGTTCCTACTATTATCATCTCCATCAAGTAATGAGAAAACAGAGTCTTAATAGTGATTACATTACTCTCCAAATCACACAGCATGACGATGTCTAAGATAACATTCAAACCAAGGGCTTTTTGATTCTTGAAACAGCCTCGAAATCATCACTTCAGCATGAGATGGAAATAGTTGCATTCACCAGAGACTCCTTTATTCTCTTTAACTCTGCATATATCAAAACCAGATTATTTCTGGAGCACTGCACAAACCCTAGAATTTGATATGGTTTAGAATTTTGTTTTTGTCTCAAATGAGACAAAGCTGTAATATCATCATTATTCTTTATTAGGCATTTGTTAAAGGACTTTTCAGCTATCACATGAAGCTCACATGACTTCACCCTTCCTTATTAAGACAAGTGTTTCAAATTATAAGTTAACATCTTTGACATGTTAGAGTGGTATATACTGATTCCTAGCTAGGCTTTTAAATAGAAAAAATATGACATTAGTATGATCTAATGGACAAGAGGAAGTAAAGCTTCCTGGTCCCTCATCTCCCACAGAAGGGAATAGTTGCTGTCTGTTTGTTATAAATTCATTAATTCATCCATAAATCAAACAACCAACTAAGGTAAAAGGTCAACTAAAAATGTAATGCAGTTAACAATAAGTTTAGTTATACATTATAGATATGGATTTTTAAGGTAAACTGATATGAGATTCTTCCATAATTCTCTATGAAAGATTTATTCTTTAGTATGTCTTTTTCAGATTATGATTATATGGCATAAGAGTTTGGTTTAAAATAAAAGAAATATGTACCCATGCTAAACAGTACATGTACAGTATAAAAAAAGAAGATTCTAGCAGGGTTATTGAACTGAAGAATGTAAGCTTCCTGGATATTGAAGTTTACTCAGTTACTCATTTTTCATCTACAATAAATCATAACATCAAAGTTGAGAATATAAAAATGTAACCACCTGCTTGTTTCACCTACAAGTCTTATAGTAAGCAGTTTTTGTTTTCCATGTCTCTACTTGTACATTTTTACAAATGTCACTTTTCATGTTGTTAATTTCCCATGTATTAAAAGTGGGGTCTATTTGTTTATACCATGTGGTTTGCTAAATTGGTAAATGTTCTGAACTGATTTTTATTTGGTTAAATATGTATACCCTCAGTCAAGTCTAGAGATATTTCATGATTTTAAAATGGTTAATATTCTAATTTATTAATAATGAATTGTGTTCCATGGTTTTGCACTTTTTATGTGCTGTGTCTGATGTCTTTTTCAGGTTTTAGAATCTAGAATAGGTAATAGCTAACATTTTTCTGTCAAGGACAAGGCATTAAAACTTTAAAACAAGAGTTACTAAACTCAGCACTATGAAATTCTGTGTGAGATAATTCTCTGATTTTCAATCTCAATTGTTCATCATATAATAGTATCATCACAATGCCCGCCTCCAGTTCTCCATTCCTGCCCAGAATGTCCAGCTGTTAAAACTAAACTCTCCCCACTTTTCACCAAATGTCTCCAGGAACCTAACACTAATTTGATCCTGAATTGAGAACAATCATTTTTCCTCTTACAAGTTGTAAAGTTCTTGTCACAACACAGAAAGCAGCCAATGGCAATAATATATATAATATAATATAATATAATATAATATATTATATTATATTATATTATATTATACATGGAAATACATATTATATATAATATTATATATTATTTGTTATATATTATAATAATAAAAATATATATTTATATATATATATGTGTATATATATATACATATATATATATATATGGAAACACATTGCATTCCATAAAGTTTTATTAATGTGCACCAAAATATAAATTTTATATAATCTTCCCATTCATGAACTCTTTTTCTCATATTTAAAAATATTTAACCACTTAGCTTTTATAAAATTTTTGCTTCATTAATATCTTATTCTTTCTTTCAAAGATGACAACTGTGATTTTTCAATCCCTGAAAAAATAAAATATAAAAACAAGAAAAGCTCTTGACTTCAAAAGACCTACCAAAAGATTGTTCATTTCTTCACTTGAAAAAAAAAATCTGTGAAAACTTACATGAAGAAACTGTTTATCATGGTATTGTGGTATATTGTGCTCCTGGAGGATTGAGCATAGGGTAAGAAAAATCTATTGTCATAAGTGGCCACAAGACCCTTAAAGGCTCAGGTCATTAGAGATAGTGTGCTCTGTGTTCTATAACAACACTTCAGTTAAAATTACTATTTGATGCTTATAATTAATAGAAAGGAGTGATTCCCAAGGTGGAATAATCTCTTTCAATCCAGTTCATACACAATTTTACTTTGGTGGTGGCAGGTCATAATTTTTATTTTTTTTCTCTTCTAGATTGATTTCCTTATATATCTACAATTACAAATAGTATTAAAACGAATATCTCTTTCTGTGATAGAAGTGCTACAGCAAAAAACATTTACAAATTCAACAACTTGGGACTGGAGAGGTGACTCAGCAGGTGTGAACAGTTTACCATCCTGAGGATCTAGCGGTGGTTCCCAAGACCCACGTTTGGTGGCTCACAGTCTCCTGTAACTCTAGCTTCCAGAGATCTAACACATTCATCTGGCCTCCACAAGCCTTGAACCTGTGTTCAACAACCACCCACACACACATAAACATAACCAAAAAATAAAAGAAAGTAAAATAAAATATTCAGATGTTAGAGGTTTACACATCATAGTATTTATCGATCTAAAGGTGTTGAAATTAGTAGTTATGATTGGTGAGAACTCAAGGAAAGAACTAGTTTAAGTCCATTGCTGAAGCCAAATAAAATCTATTAAGGTTTAGAAATATGCTACACTTGTAGTAAGAATGTGAACTTAGGATAATATAGTATATTTTGTTTGAGAGCAATAATAATTTTCTCTTTGTTTCCTTGAGTTGACTCCACTGACCAAGCTAATGCCATCAGCAGAGTAACAGCTATAGTAACATATAACTCTAGTTTCATAACTCTATATCACAACTCTTATTTCCATGTAACTTTAATCTTAATATGGACCACAATTATCTGCAGAAACTAATGCCAACTAAATCAGTTTTCGGTTGTTTTTAAGAAAAATATCAAGGTCAATTGTAAGAATCTCTGGTGACCACTGAAATGGAAGAAATTATGGTTAAGATGTCTTTGTGAGCATATCCTTGTGAGCATTCAGCCTGATTTATTCAGCGAGCCATGTCACTACAGAGCACCTCTTCATTAGTACTCTAAGAGATAAAAATGCTTTACAGTAATCCATGAAATGACTGGTCTTGATTAGCATAATTTTCCAGGCAAATAAAACATACCTCTTACTTCTTAAAATACATATACTTAGAAAACACAAATATATATTCACATATACATATGTGGTGTGTGAATTGAGAGATACAGCTGTAAATATATTTTTCTGTGTCCTATTTATTATACATATATTTCTTTCCATTTTGTGTATTGTCATTCAGCATGTCTGTTTTATTCAACTATCTCAAACGAAACAACTAGTGTTTATTCATTAACCACAGTGCTTAAGTATTTGGTAAGCATCCAGTGAACTTTAATTTGACTACTTGAAAATTTAACATTATACAGTAATTACAACAATAAATACAATAGTTTCAGTAGGAATTAAACAGAGGAATTCTAATCCAAATATATTAAGCATATGCATATATATTAGCTTATAATTATCTTTATTTTTTAATAGTAGCAAAAGACAAATACAAGAAGGTAATATAGCACAAATACTTAAATTTACTTAATGACATATGGAAGTTATCACAGGTATTACTCATGGTTTTATAAACATCTACCTTTATGGGGAAGCTGATAAATTTTTAATAAACAAGTTAACAAAAAAATGAATTAAATTTGAGGGGAGCAGTAACCTGTTGGTTCTTAAAATGGAAATAATTCATTAAAGTCTTCAAATACTTGTGACTCAAAATTATTCAAGACCTTGTGAAGATGCATTGATGGGCTTTACTCTCAGAGCATCTGCTTCATTAACACCACGTGAGAGCTCAAACATTTACATTCTAGCATGTTCCAAGGTGAGGCTGTTTCTGCTGGTGAAGAAAATTGATTATGAAAATCAGCTCTGCCTAAGCATTTCATGAATTTACTGTTTTTAATAGCTGAGTAGTACTTTATGTAAATGTACCACATTTTCTGTATCCATTCCTCTGTGAAAGGACATCTGGGTTCTTTCCCAGCTTCTGGCTATTATATATAAGGCTGATATAAATATAGTGGAGCATGTGTCTTTGTTATAGGTTGGAGGATCTTTTGGATATAAACCCAGGAGTAGTATAGCTGGATCCTTAGGTAATACTATGTTCAATTTTCTGAGGCTGATCTTCTGAAATCAGCCATACTGATTCCAGAGTGGTTGTACCAGCTTGCAATCCCACCAACAGTGGAGAAATGTTCCTCCTTCTTCAAATCCTGGTCAGCATCTTCTGTCACCTGAGTTATTGATCCTAGCCATTCTGACTTGTGTGAAGTGGAATCTTAGGGTTGTTTTGATTTGCATCTCCCTGATGACTAAGGATGTTGAACATTTCTTTACATACTTTTTGACCATTCAAATTTCTTCAGTTGAAAATTCTTTGTTTAGCTCTGTACCCCATTTTTAATAGGATTATTTGATTCTCCGGAGTCTAATTTCTTGAGTTCTTTGTATATATTGGATGTTAGCCCTCTATCAGATGTAGGATTGGTAAAGATCTTTTCCCAATATATTGGTTGCCAATTTATCCTATTGACAATGTCCTTTGCTTTACAGAATCTTTGTAATTTTATGAGGTCCTATTTGTTGATTCTCGATCTCAGAGCATAAGCCATTGATGTTCTGTTCAGGAACCTTTCCCCTGTGCCCATGTGTTCGAGGCTCTTCCCCACTTTCTTCTCTATTAGTTTCAGTGTATCTGATTTTACGTGGAGGTCCTTGATCCACTTGGATTTGAGCTTTGCACAAGGAGTATGGGTCAATTTACTTTCTTCTACATGTGAATCTCCAGTTAAACCAGCACCATTTGTTGAAAGTGCTATCTTTTTATCCACTGGATGGTTTTAGCTCCTTTGTCAAAGGTCAAGTGCCATAGGTGTGTGCATTCATTTCTGGGTCTTCAATTCTGCTTCATTGATCTACATGCCTGTCTCTGTACCAATACCACACAATTTTTATCACTATTGCTCTGTAGTAAAGTTTGAGGTAAGGAATGGTGATTCCCCAGAAGTTCTTTTATTGTTGGGAATAGTTTTTGAAATTCTGGGATTTTTGTTATTCCAAATGAATTTGCAAATTACTCTTACTAATTCTATGATAAATTGAGTTGGAATTTTGATGGAGATTGCATTGAATCTGTAGATTGCTTATGACAAAATGGCCATTTTTGCTATATTAATCCTGCCAATCCATGAGCATTGGAGATCTTCCATCTTCTGAGATTATCTTTAATTGCTTTCTTCAGAGACTTGAAGTTCTTGTTGTATATATCTTTCACTTGCTTGGTTAGAGTTAACCAAGGTATTTTATATTCTTTGTGACTATTGTGAATGGTGTCATTTCCCTAATTTCTTTCTCAGCCTGTTTATCCTTTGAATAAATGAATAGAGCTAGAAAATACCATCTTGAGTAAGGCAACCCAATCACAAAAGAACACACATGGTATGTACTCACTGATAAGTGGATATTAGCCCAAATGCTCAGAATATCCAAGATAAAATTCACAGACCACATGAAGCTCAAGAAGAAGGATGTTTCGGCCACTCTTAGAAAGGGAAACAAAATACTCATGGGATCAAATACATAGACAGTGTAAAGCAGAGTCTAAAGGAAAGGCTATCCAAAGACTGCCCTACCTGGAGATCCATCCCATATACACTCACCAAACCCAGACACAATTGTGGATGCCAAGAAGTTTATGCTGACAGGAGACTGATATAGCTATCTCCTGACAGGCTCTGCCAGAACCTGACAAATACAGAGGGGATGCCCGTAGCCAACCATTGGACTGAGCACATGGTCTCCAATGGGGTCCCCAGATGGAGGAGTTAGAGAAAGAATTTAAGGAGCTTCAAGGGCTTGCAACCCCAAAGGAAGAACAATAATATCAACCAGCCAGACTCCCTAGAGCTCCCAGGGACTAAACCACCAACCAAAGAGTATAAATGGAGGGACCCATGGCTCCAGCCTCATATGTAGCAGAGGATGCCCTTGTTGTCAGGCATCAATGGGAGAATAGGCCCTTGATCCTGTGAAGGCTCGATTCTCCAGTGTAGGTGAAGTCCAGAGCAAGGAGATGGGAGTGGATGGGTGGATAAGAGAAAACCTTCATAGAAGCAGGGGGAGGGGGGATTGGATAGGGGGTTTCAAGCGGGAAAAATCTGGAAAGGGCATAACATTTGAAATCTAAATAAAGAAAATATCCATTTAAAAAAGAAATAAAGAAAACCAGCTCTGTTACTGGAAATTTTTTTTTGCAGCCAGTTTTATGATCTAGTGAGCTATCACAGGTTGTTAGACTTTATAGCATGTATGCTTTACCCACTGAAACAGCTCTCTGGTCCAAAAATGGGAGAAAAATCCTTGACAGCTATACCTCAAAGTTTCATTTAATATGTTAGGTATATAAAAGAGTACATAATGAAAAATCAAAATATCAATTTGCAAATCAGCAAATGGGTTAATGAACTGAGTAGAAAACTTCACAATATAAGGCAAGAAATTACTAAATATGTACTTGAAAATGTTCAAATTTGAGAGATTGAGGCAGGAGCATTGTGAGTTCAAGCTCACTCTTTTAGTAGTAAACAGAAAATAAGTCTGAAAATAAAATTATCCTATACAAAACATACACAGAGACATTCATAAACAGAAAAGAAACTGTGTGAAAGTTACAAGTAGAAAAAAGAGCTCTTACTGATTGAAATATAAATTAATACAGCCATAGTGGAAATCTAAATTCATAGTCTAAATTTTTCAGGAATTTCAAACACTCCATTTATAGTGGTGAGAAGGCATTTACAACTTTCAAGCATGTCAGAGGTGAGAGCCTCCTGACCTTCTCCTCTTCTTCTGGCTTCTACTCTGCAGCAAGAAAATTCTTACAATCATTGAGGAAATGCTGAGAAGCAAACACATCTGTCTTTCTCCTATGTCCAAATTCTCTTTGACAGGAAAACCTCACTGCTTTCCAACTCCCTCCTCTCTCTACTAACTAGGGATAAGTCATTGCATGGCATTCTTGAGCCCCTCAAGAACTGTCTCATCTGCATTCCTAGGGAACACTCCCAACACAGCAGCTAAAGGTTTCTGTTTAACACTCCACTGCAGTCAAAAGGCAGGATGCTTGAAGCAGCCTCCCCCTTTTTTCCTTGTTGATTCTTGCAGCATTATCTCTTCACTACTACCCCTCTTCCTCCTTTCCCACCCTCCTCCTCCTCCTCCTCCTCCTCCTCCTCCTCCTCCTCCTCCTCGCCCCCTCCTCCTTTTTCTCCTCCTCTTCTTCCTCTCTGATCCTTGATCACCAACCACTATCAGTCAGGTTTTGTTTCTTTGTTGTTGTTTGTTTGTTTTGAGTACATTAAGCCTAATATTTCCGGTGTCTAGATTCCTTTCTTTAGCTCATGTTCACTTAGTTTGCTGATGGGGGTTGGGGGGAAGCTTATTAATATGAAACTGCCTTCAAATACTAAGAAAGCATACGGATCATGGAAGAGGGCTAGATTTCTCTGCAGTAGGACCCTCCATTGTTGGTTAGTGTAATTGTGTATCTTGGGACCAGATCATGCTCATTAGTCATCTATTACTTCCTAACTGAGGAAGAATCTATTACTTCACATTAATCTGTAGTACAGCATTCAGTTGCTAGGGTAAGGTTTTCTGAGGCTCTTTTGACTTAAAACTATCCCCCACTTTTTTGATTTTCTTAAATTTTGAGCCTAAATTTATCATTCTTATTTGAATTTTTATGTCCATATTAGATAATTTATTTTTAGAAGGAAAATTGAAACCTTAAGATCTCTGAAGGTGATTGTATTTGGAGACAGTTTTTTAAAGATTATGTTGAAGTGAAGTCATCAGTGTGGCCTTATGAAAAGGGAGGCACTAGTGTCTGTATAACCAGCAGTGATCAAAGCAGCAGTTTTCAACCAGTGGATCACAATCCTTTTGGGAGGGTCAAATGACCCTTTCACATGGGTCACATATCAGATATCCTGCATATTAAATATTTATATTATGATTCCTAACCATTGAAAGATTACAGTTATGAAGAAGCAACAAAATAGTTTTATGGTTGGGGTCACCACAGTATGAGGAATTGTATTACAAAGTTGCAACATTAGGCAGGTGAAGAACCACTAACATATAGAGAAAAGTAATCAAGAACAGAAGACAGCAATGGACAAGTCAGAGAGAAACCTCAGAATAAATGGACTCTGCCAACAGGTTGACTTTGGATCAAAACTACAGAGAAATAAATATCTGCTGTTGAAACCACCTGGTCTTATGGTAAGTATTATATATATTCTAACAAACTAATGAATGTCATAAAACACTTCCCTCAGAAAATCTTTTCCAATGTGTAGTGATTTAGAAAACCAAATAACTAAACTCTTTACGATGCTTTACAAAGTAACAAAGTCCACTTAGTACTCCAGCTCAAGGCCAAGTCCACCCTTTTACATATTCATAGGAAGGAAGATGTGCTTTGTTTAGAAAAGCCACTATTAATGATGTTGTCTCAAATGGTCCAAGTGTAATTAAGAAAATAAGAGAGGCGATATTTGTGTCTCCTCTGAGGTGGAAACATCCATTTAGCTCACTTTGGCGATAGAATGTCAATGGAAGTGATGTCTGTCAGTCTGAGTTTTAAGAGTCAATATAAAATGTGTTACAATCACATTCTTCTGCTCTGGAATTGACAGTTCAGACATGACAGCTGCAACACAATGCATCTCCGAGGGCAGGGGATGTGAGACAGAGCTGCCCAGCTACCCAGCACCGTGTAGCCCTGGAGATGAGAAATCACTATTGTGCTAATGCCTTAGGATCAAGCAGGACTTGTTGATTTAAAGGGCCTTCTCCTATCCTAAGTGATGCAACGGTTCTGAGGTATTTTGCTCATTTTCCAATTCATAACTGTACAGGAGACACTTAAGAGATCACCATAGTCAGTATTCATTTATTTATATCTTGGAAAGTTATGATCAGTATGTCAGTAAATGTTACAAGAGGAACAAATCAGACTCTATTCTGAACAAGGAAGGTATCGAGTCCATTGCTGTCAGGCCTCCTAGAGTGAGTGATCTTGATCATGCATTAGATATACAAATTGTATATAACAATTCTCTCTGTGAAAGGTAGAGATTTTTTGATGCTGTTGAAATTTTTCATTTCTTGTAGTTGTAAATTAAATTTGCTTGTATTTGTGTTAACTGAAAGTTGTTCCTGCTCCTGTACATGACTCTCACCCGTCTCTGTGCCCATTTTTCAAATAGATAAGGAATCCTGTCTCCACCACACGTTTTCGTGGCAGATGCTACAAACGAGAGAACTGCCAGGAATTTTCCAGAGTGTATCTTCAATCCAAACACTCTCACTTGAGAATGAGGATATAAAACTTAAGAGCTGTCCCACTTAAATTTCTGGAATTGTATGTACTCTCACACAATCCTCACCAATCTAGATTATGCAAATGTATATGTTCTTCATTTCCTTTGCAGAAAAAATCACTTCTGCCTTGGTTCTAGCACCCCTCCTACACCTTCTGTCTCATCACTTGTGAATGAGAGTTTCTGAGAAAAAAAAAAGCTGTTTCTGCAAAGACTGCTTAGCAATTAATTCTTTAGTGATGTGTAAAGGTTGGAATGCTTCCAGCCCTTATCTTTGGCTAGCTTAAGACAGGGGAAGGCAATCCTTGCCCACCTCTGTGTCAGAACTAACAGTATGTGACTATTAAATAATCCTTTTGAAATCTACTAACATACCATACCAGTAGCTTTTACCAATCCCAAAGCTAAGAATATTATCAGATAACATCTGTGGCCTAGAGAACTCCACACCCCAATCTTCTGTAATGACTTCTCTGATGTCTCATCAGTGTATGTTAAACTTGCTTTAATGTATGATGTTCTTTTGAAAAATAAAACTTCTTCAATCTCTTTCCATATTGGGCCATGAAATTGAGGGTAAGTTAAATCTGTGTTTCCAGACTATGGTCACTCAAAATGGGTCCAAAATAAACTTTGCCTCATTCCTTCCAAGTTAAGAGCTGTGGTTTTTGCATTAACACTACACCAAAATACGTAAGAATTGAATTTCTCTTGAAGGATCATGTATAAGTGATTGTGACCATTGACTAAATTATTAAGCATTCATGAGAGATAACTTTACCCAGAAACCAGGCTAGGAGAAAGAACAATTCTTATCATCAATTTCTGCTCATTTTCCATAAACATGGACCTGGGGCATGTCAGAGGGAAACATTTGTCAAGTTGTGTATTTGACATCTTCCTTCTGTTTCTTTGTTCCATCATCATGTTTTCTGGGTTTATTGTGTTCCTTGGAGCACAAATGCTCCTATTAGGATCAGGAACTCTATTTCTAGCATAGACCACTAAAACTCACTACCAGTCAGGAAATGCTGCTTTGTGTCTGTCATCATCGTAACAAGAGTCATTGTGGAGCTCTAGTCAGAGGGCTGTGGAATCCTTCTCCAGGAAATACTCTGAATTTCTAGAGAAGACCATAGTGAGGTACATTTTCACATGGTTCCGCTGGCTCTCTATGTGCATAAAGCAGCCTTTAGGACAGCAAATAATAGAATGTTAGCAGTATATTTTATGGTCTTCAGGTTCTAGGGAATGATGACCTATAGAAATCAAGGCTATGCTATTAGCTGATTTCTAGCTGATATTGTGCTTCACTCCACAGTAGTCATTCCACTCTATTCCCCTATGTTACAGTATGGAGAATTAAGGACAGTTCAGGGACAGAATCTAAGCCCATCATGGTAACTTATCTCTATTGCCATGGTAGCTATCTCAGAAATGTGCCAGTTGCCATAGCAATTTACTCAGAAGGATAAAGTGATCTAATTCAGGGAAGAATATGAGAAAAGACAATTGCTCAGGCTTCACTTCATTGAACAAATAGGAGAGTCTGCTAACATTTTATGGGATATTGTTCCTGAGGGACATGGTCATGACCCCTTTCCTCTTTTCTAGGTAAAATGACAAGGAAGGAATGGGGGAAGGCTGTGCTCTACTTGAAGTCACAAAGGAAGAGCTGTCATACAATGCCTGGCATCCTAAGCTATAAAGGAAAGAAAGTAGGGTCTAAAAATT
Source organism: Grammomys surdaster (assembly GCF_004785775.1). NCBI lineage: Eukaryota > Metazoa > Chordata > Mammalia > Rodentia > Muridae > Grammomys > Grammomys surdaster. Next base: position 3,557,837 of record NW_021604608.1, read on the forward strand.
TCATTAAACTGCCCAGCCAAAACTCATAGTATGTCTCTTTTGCATTCTCCGCACCACTGTGCTCCACTAATTCAGTAAAACCTTACTGGTCCTTTTGAAAACCTATGTCAGTCTGAAAATGATGTAATGAAAATCTGCCAGTAATGTTATGCTCATGAAATAAGGACAAGCAGACTTTTGAAAATAACCACATATGTTCAATATCCAGGTGATTCATAGTATGACATGTCCACTACAATATTAGAACTTTTGTTCAAATGAGCTTATGTAAATATATTGTTGATGTGTCTGTCTTCACTTAAATAAGAATGATGCTAATAACTATGACTTTACCAGGATATTCCTACATATGAGCATTTAAATAATGGATTTGAATGGTGACGACAGACTCTACGGTGGGTTTGGTTCATAATACACAGGTGACACTTTTCAAACCCTGGATAATCTTCTTTTTTATATCTTTGCCATTTTCTGATTTCAAATAATAATAAAAGGCTAGTGACATTCATTGCAATAGCAAAATTAATGCTTTCATTTGGCATAAGAGATTTCTATTTTTTTTTTTGTTAAAAAAGAAAAAGAGACAACCAGAAGTAAAAACATGAGTCTATGTAGCTCCAAGAATTTTAACTGTAGCTTTCCCTCTATTTTAGAGATCTCTGTGCTCTTCCAGTGAGTGAATGCCATCCTTTGTTCTTCACTGCATCACTTTGATTTATATCTTCCCTGTCATTCTTACCAAAGACCTTCACAGTTTAGAAGCTCTCTCTACCTCACTCTTCTCTTGCATAAAATGTGGGGAAATTGAAGACTCAAATGAGCTAGTACATGCAAAGTTCCCAAAGCACAGAGCTAGGAACACTGTGGTGGTGTCACACTGCCACACACTATTAGTGGCCAGCAGTGCACATGGCCAGTTAACATTTTATCCTATTCTTTATGTGTTCTGATTTGTTTATTGTGTGTATATGACTACACATATGTGTGCACAGAAGCCTAAGAAATCATTGCTAAAGAGCCTAGGTTAGAGACAAAGACTCTTACTAATCTCAGACTTGCAATAGTGGAGTAGACTGATTGGCTGGTGAGCCTCAAATAGCTGGTTGTCTCTGCCTCCCCTGCACTGAGATTAAAAATGTATACACCATCATGCCTGACTTCTTATTAAAGTGACAGTGTATAAATAATCAGAGTACGTCAGCAAAGGATTCACTATATTTCAGTCATGACTGAGGATGTAGAGAAAAATTGTATTGACATAGAATTATGCAAATTTGGAAGGGGTACCTGTTATTACCTCCTAAGAGTGAAAAGGTAAGTATTAGGAAGTAAAAAATATTCAATAACACTTCCTACTGATTCAGTGCTCTCAGGGGAATGATAAAATATCCACAGTTTGACAGCCTATCTTAACTGATATCTTGATAAGATTTGCAAACTATACCTTTGAATAGGTCTTTGAGGTTGCTTGCAGAGAGGTTTAACAGAATGTGGGCTGGACCATCCCCTGGTGCTAGAAGCCTGGACTGAATTAAAATGGACAAAGAGGAGAGCCACCTGAGCAGTGGCATTCTCAAGCTTCTGCTTTCTGACCTTCTGAGACATGCGCACACATTGTCTCATCAACAAAGAGGGGAGCTGCTCCTGCCATTATGGCCTGCTCACCAGAATGCACTCAATTCTGTGAACTGTAAACCAAAATAAACCTTTCCTCCCTCAAGGCTCCAGCAACAGAAATCCAACTAATGCCTATGGTGCATCTCTTCATTGACATAAAATAGTTTAAGAATAGTTTGAGATTTTTGTGAGGCCTTGCCCCCCAAATTCTTCAATCTCCAAATGGCTGATAGTAAGTAGAGGAAGATTTCTACAATTAATCAAATAGGTGGTGGTGGGATCATCTGAAAAGGACATTGTTCCTAAATGAACACTGTCCGTGGTTTCTGTCCCACTGAGCTGAAAGCAATCAATGATGCAAAGCTAAGTCTTTTGAGAAGTTACACTGCCAAGAAACTATTTGCATACAATGAAAGAATCCCAGTTTTTTTTTTATTTGAACTTTATAATTATTCAAAGTACACTTTCATCAGTAGGAAAGAGAAAGTAGCTACTCCTAAAGAGAATTTTGTTCCCGTAATCCACTTCTCTAGAGCCAAGAAACACACAGGAAGTGAAGATTGCTTAGCTATCACTAGGTAATGAAGTCGAGACCTTTACCCACACTACAGAGTCAGGACCTGACCAAGAATATAAAAAACCAACAAGAAAGAGCTCTACTAAACACCTCCCTACAGGGTCAGTATTTCTTGGATTGGTAACTTGAATGCTTCACATTTGTCCCTCGCTAAATATATGCATTGTTCATATACTACCATTGACCCACTAATGTACACTAGTTAGGAGGTGTTTAGAAGATCCGTATGTATTTTCACTCTGTAGCCTTACCATCTAAAAAGAACTGCATTCAAAGCAGAGGTAAAGACTGTTTTATGCCACTCAGAGCTCCAGGACCTATGTTAGTATAGTAATTTATGAAGTCACTTGAATATTTCTACTTTGGAAAGAGATTAAGGGTATTCTGTATGTTAGAGAAGTGTGTGCCATATGTACAGATGGAAAGAGGCTGACAGAAATAGTGATTCTCACCAAATATTTTATGAGCTTCCCTGCATTTTGCAAGCTCATGAGAATTAAGCCAGTTCATGTGCCTTATTTAGCTCCTGGAAAAATATGTTTCACTTCCAGGGTTAAAGTGGGACACTTGCTGGAATAAAATATTGTACTATTTTTTTTCTTAGAAACCAAAGAGATCTCATGACTCCTTGGTAAAACTAGGATTGAAGGAGCCACTACATCAAAAGTAATTACTATATGAAGTCATTATAAATTGTTAAGATATGCTATAATGCTTTAATGGTGTTAGGAAAAATAATCATTGCATTAAGTTTCTTGTAGTACTGTCATTCACTTGATGTTTAGTTTGTATTACCGAATCATCTATCCAGAACTGTCCTATAGAAATGTGAAGTGAGCTATATTAGCAGCTAAAATATAAAAGTGATAGAAGTAACAGTTGATATTAATTTCAATTGCTGTTATAAGTAATGTATCCACTATACAGTCCATATTTATTTAATGATACATTGCCTATTTATTATATCTTAGAACACATGTTATAATTCAAACTGGCCACAAAGCTGGCATCTAGAGGCAGTATTAGATAAAGATATTTAACTACACTAATGAATATTTGTCCTGTATCATCAACTGAAGCTTTCAACTATGAGGAGACTTCCATTCAAACCTGATGTGAAACCTATAGTCACCAACCAGAGGACCTATACCTAAATGAGGCAAGGAATAGAAGGCACGTAACTTTGAGAAAGTATCTCCCTGATATCGATATTCACATTGCTTTTATTTTATTTGTCAAATTTGAAGGTATTTTAAAAAAATAAAAGTAAATCATGGGCAAAATGATAGTTCACCTTTGAAAGGAGAAAATTATCACATGTAGTTCAGCTTAGACTTTAGATGCAATTACAATCCTACCAGCAAAACTGGGTGAAGTTAAAAATGAAATAGAATATCTCTTCAAATAATATCCCACAGAACTTTTAAACTCTGATGTCTACATTAATGTATAGCTGCTGAGGTAGTAGTAATGGCAACAGCCATTCCCACAACAGTGAATATTTCTCTTTTTACTCCCATCAAATTATAGGGTAAGGACCTGAAGTCCAGCACGGCTTTCTGCCATCAATTCATCTATATATGCTTTCAACAACTTTCTAAGCAACCAATCCCTTTCTGCTTTGTGTGACTGGACAGCTTTACTTTCCTTACATCAAATGCATGTTTATATAATGACCTAGAGATATAAACATGTAAGTGTTTCTAAGCACCTTTTCAAGCACAAGAAAAGGGATTTTTAAAAAAGGAATAGGGGCCTTTCATTTCAAACCTCAGACATTGGAGAGATAGTGGTCTTTTTAAGGAGCTATGACAACATCTTTAGGAAGGAAAAGGTAGAGACTTCAAAAAGAATGACAGGTAGGAAGGTTAACTGACTGCTATCAATCTGCAAAGGACTATCAATTGTCTTCAAATATATCAAATGAAATCATGGAAATAGAATTAAAGTAGAGAGAAGAATTTCTTTTAACAGATAGGATTCTAACAGACACATGATATGAAACCGACACTCATGTCAGTTTATGTTTGTAGTCAGAACTATTTTGTTTCATATCCAGAAACCTGACTTAAATTAACTTCATAGAGCTTGCTGACTTGTACAGTGGAAAAATTTAGAGTTAAAAAAATAAACTTCATGAAAAGCTGAGTACATAATTTCAGATATTACTACTAGCATTCAGGCTAACCCATGCCATTTAGATTTCACCATTCTTCCTAGAGTCCATGCTAAAAGAGTGCTTTATGAATTGTTAGTATGATGATCTTATAGCAAGTAAGTTGACTCTCTCTGCTGTTAACTCTTCTGTCATGAAGACACCATTTAACTTTGCCAGAAAAATCTCAATAGAAGCTCCCAGGCCTCACAAAAATTGATTTAAGTTGGATGGTGTATTCACTTCCAAATCACATTTTGTATAGGCATTTTAGCACTCTGGCTTGGTGTTTAAAAAGAAAGGTAAAACTAATTGTATCAGAGAATCACATTGGCCATTTGCATTTACTTGTTGAAAATTAGTGGGTTTTTACTATGAAAAAATTTATAGGTATGTATCAATTGCTTTTATTTTCAGATTAATCTCAAGCTACATAAGTTATTCATAAATAATTTCATAATTATTCATAAATAATTTCCATATAGATTTTAGAATTCATGTAACTTTTTTAATTTTAACAACTAACAGTAATCTTCCCTTATGAAATACTTTCCATATAAAAATGCAGAAAGTGGCCACAGTATTTAAATAATAAAAGTTTGGAGCAAGTAAGCAAATTTGCATTGGTAAAATTTTTCAGTTAAATAGTGTCAGACTTTAAAAGACTAATTTCAAAAATATGATAGCATAAAGTTACAGTTACTTGTCTTGTGGTGCTGTAGGTCAGCAGATTGGCCAGGGCTTAGCCAAAATATGTTCCATTCTCATTGTCAGTTTTGCACATTTATGCATTAATCATCAGTTTTTAACTCGTAAATTGCAACATATGTGGCTTTTTTCTTATTTGTCCCAGAAGACTGGACTCACTGGCTTGGGACTGTTTAAAGAAAAAGGATGGCTAAATTATATATTTGGCATCAGCCTGCAGACAGATAACTGGCAAGATTTGAGAAAAATGTGTTCAAATAACATCAAGAAAGAAAAGAGTAGTGTCGATGTACAATTGGCAGACTCTGCCGATACTATTTTGAAATATTCCATTGGCTAATTTTAATCATGAAACATGAAAAATATCATAATCTCTCTTCGTCACAAGAATAATAAAAAAACAAACAAAAAAACAGGATGGCTTTTTGCTTTTTAGTTTACCAGAATCTGTCTCACAGTAATTATTTTTATTCCTTCCATTTTCAAAGTAACTCATATTCCTAATACAATAGATAATTTTATTTTCAGTCTTTATCTCTAATATTATGATCTGTATCTAATTTAATGTGAGCTTTGACAACTATCTAGTCCAATGGGAAGTTCAAAGAAGAAAAAAATGTATGTTCTGCATACAAAAGAAGAATTCAGATCCTCCCTCCTCCTGCTTCTAAGAAGGAAAGCATAGAAGGCATAGCAATTTGACAAATCTAGCTACGCACAAAGTTTCAATCCACATTATTCTGTAACACTTTTCCCCTCTCTTGAATTGAGAGAAGTTGTACTCTCTCCTCCTAACTCTGAGGCACATTTTTCTCCATGGCTCTGATTCATTCCTCTCATTCTTCATTTAAGAAAAGATTATCTTAGTACTCGTCCAGGTGATAGTCCACTTCTAGAAAGTGGGAGTTCCTAATTCTCTAATGCCACCTCTGTCAGGGTGGTGGTAATTTGATCATCATTATTCTGTATATATCCGGTGAATTTACAAAGGCCAGATGCATGTGTACCAATGTCTGAATTTTTACAGCAAACCTTATGGGTAAAATCCATACCATAAAGAAGATGTAGTTTCCACCATTTGGTAGAGAGAACTAAAAGCTACTTATATATTTATGGTTAATGCTACCATGCAGCATGAAGTCTAACATTAAATAGAAAATATTTGACTTATCATTTTTTTATTTTTAAATGATTTAATAAGATAAGATACTGACGTTTTTAACCACACTGGCATTTTTCTTCCAAATTATTTCAAAATAAGATCTAAAATTAAGTTCACACAAATGTACAAGAAAAATGTAAAGACTTTATAAGAAGCTTAAACACAAGTTATATATAAAGAGAACCAATTTACCATATAAGGTTCAGTAGAAATAGTCTTCAAATATCCTGAGGATAAGACCATGAAATCCAGTAATCTAAGCTAGACATTAACACTGACCTCAGATTTTGATTCTAAAATGAAGATGTTTTATGCAATTGCAAACTAATCCAAATGCATCCTCATAAACCTCACCTCTATCAGAAAAGGTTACAGTTATTCTTTGGCTAAATCGGGCTTTTTGTTCATAAAAACTTACTTTGCAGAGTTAGAATTATATTAGATTTAACTTAGAGTCTTTAAATTCATTGCCACAGTACAGGAAAAATTGACAGTGGACATTTTTGCAACTCAGTGAATGTTTTCAAGACTATCTCTAAGGGTCACTATGCATACAGTTTCTATAGAAACCATATTTCAGTAACTTAATATCTAAAATGAAATCACCTTGAAGCCATCTAAAAGTATTCTATGTATTTCATCATAGAATATAAACTTTAAAACAATAATTCAATGAAATAAATTTATAAAATGCCTGTTTTATTTTTATTATATTTAGCGTGTGTGTGTGTGTGTGTGTGTGTGTGTGCGCGCGTGTGTGCACGCACGCGTGTTAGCTCCATGACACCAATATGAAAGTCAGAGAACTACTCAGCAGACTCTTTTCCTTGTTCAGCTATCTGGGTCCTGGAGATTAAACTCAGGTCATCAGAACTGGTGTGTTTCAAAGTCGTTAATGAGGTGCACATAATATGAAATTTCACAGTATGTTACTAACATCACAATTAGTCCTGTGTACTACTTTATTATTTTTAATAAGGACATTTCCTACTTTTAGTCATGAGTTGGTAGAGAATTGAGGAGGTTAATATGAGTGGAGGAAAAGTTGGATAAAGAGATTTGCTCTTTATAAAGTCACACATGAAGAAAGAAACCTACATACAATCACTGCAATGCTTATTGTCTTAAATACATGTTAAGTGTTTCTGAGAAGTTCATCCACTTAAAGAAAACATAACCTTAACATGGACCTAGTCCCTCAGCAGTCTTGTCTTAAATTCAAGGAGTAGTTGCAATCCTGTGCTCACACTAATAATCCTGGCCAAACCAAATAGATGACAAAACAAAACTAAAAACATAAATCTTGCAAAAATATAGGTAGGTACAAGTTACTGTAACAACTAGAAAAATATAAGGCAGGGTTGAAGAGAAATTATTAAATTAAATACATAGATATAATTCTTATATAAAATTAGCTAATAAAAGTATAGCTCAAGCCAAAAAAGACAAGTAATTAGATAAAATAATCAATAGGTTGTCAAAATATAGTTCAAATTACCAATTTCACTAAATGTTTATATTAAATATAATACTATATTGCCGTGAGTGAGACTTCAAACCTGTAGTCTGAAGGCAAAAGGCCCAAACAAAAGGATTACCATGAGTTTGATGACAATGTGAAATAGTTTTTCCCATATTTATGTATATGAACACATATGTGAATATATAAAATGTTTATTGTGTGAATATATATAAACATGTACAATGACAAAATTAAAGTATGTATTTTATGTGAAATAGAAACTTACTGAAAAGAGTACTCTCAGTGTTGGTAATGACAGGGATAATTATGGCTACTCTTTTTCTGTAAAATGAAGACTTGAAACCTTCTACTAAAATTTTTGCTTGTTATGTAAAATTATGAAAAAAATTAGTCAAAAGCCTACTCAAGTCAAGGGAATAGAGAAAAATAAGTATGAATCATCTGTGTTAGAGTTCTGAATACACATAGAAAACTGTGAACTCTTATGACGTGGGCGGATTTTTCTTTTCTTCTGCTACCTATAGTATAGCTTCATATTTTAATGATCTTGATCTTAAATTCAGTTGCATCTACAGAACAGATACTACAGCAAAGATTTGAGACTACTTTTGTCTACATAAAAACTCCCTTTTCCTCCATAAAATTCTCCTCAAAAAAGATAATGCTGTAAGCTCCACAAATGACTTCACCCTTTATTATAGGAAATTCCTGCAAAACAAGCTATCTATACAATGGACTTCCTCTTGTACGGTTGTTCTGTCAGTATGATAAAACAATCACAGGAGCAAAATGCTTGACACCCACGCAACTGATCTAGCATTTCCTTATCTGTACTACCAGTTTCTCATGAACTTTTCTCCAGTTCCCACCTGGAGAGATTCACATGAACTTTCCTGATATCAGATCCCAGTCCTTTTACAACTTCCTCCATTTGGAAGGAGTCTCCATTTGGTGACATCAATGCTTTCAGTTACTAGAATGGTTTAATGATTGGGATTTGTTTAATTCACAGACTGTGCCACTATTTGGGAGAAGAAAAATATTTTTTTGACAATTTTAGAATGCTCACTAACATGCAGTTAACACAGCCCTGTAGCTATAGGTCATGGCCCTTGACTCAGATGCTGTATTTCATACTTAGGTTTCTATTACTGTGGCAAACACTTGAACCAAAAACAACTTGCAGAGGAAAGGCTTTATTTCAGTTTACAGTTTATAGTCTATCAATTAGTGAAGTTGGGATAGGAACTTAGGACAAGAACTGAAGTGGAGAACATGGAGGAGTGTTGCTTATTGGCTTGCTTCCTATTGTAACCAGGACTGCTTCCCCAAGAGTTGTACCACCTACAGAGGGCTAAAAGCTCTCACATTAATCATTAATCAAGAAAATGCCATTCCACAGACTGGCCCACAGAATTGTCTGATAGAAGCAATTAAGAATTATCTATAGACCACTCTGATATTCTCAATATTTCCTCTTCACAGGTATTACTAAATTTATGTCAAGTTGATAAAGCCTAACTAGCACACTTTAGAACCTTTTATAGGCACTTTGTAATGTTGTGTTATTCTTTCCTACTGACGTATACATAATAAATTCTTGCTTAACTGTCTAATAATATTGGAGAAATTTTTCCAAGTTTGATTTATTAAATTGGTGGTTGGGAACCTGCTTATTTTGCTATAAAAGACCATGCCATGACAAATGACTAATTTGAATTCCATCCTATAAAAGATATTGGTGTGGAAAAGTTCCATGGAGAAAAGTAAATAACATACAGAATAGATATCATTCCAGAGAACAATCAACTTTATAAAACAGAGCAAACAACTGTGCCAAGTTCTAGAGCAAGCAACTGATGCTGTTGTTAAACAATACTAACATTTAATTATATAAAATAATTTTACTTCCATAGAAGAGTATCTTTTCTTCTCTACAGTTAAAATGTTCAATATTAAGATTTTTTAAAATACAAAAAACAGTACTGAACTGTTGAGAGAAAAGACAAGAATTAAGGAGTTTGGGACTCATGGACTATCTTAGATGATAGATTTTCTTTGCTTGTTTGTTTGTTTTCTTTACTTTTGTTTACCCACATATATCATCCTACTTGCTAACAAAGCCATCCAATTGGAAACATCAAGCAGTATAGACAGAGAAAACACAATAATGACATGTCTTCTTGGGCACAGAAGCAGGAAAGGGAAATCATAGGTAGGCAAAAGACTTTTAAAGAACTGGTCTAGACTGGCAAACAGCACAAAGGTACAATAACCCTCAACTATGGTCACATGGTTAAGGCTTGCAAGTTTTTATTGGTAAGGCTGTAACAAAGTACCCCAAGTTTTCTGCTGATATCTGTCAAAAAATGTGAATAGTGATTCTAGATTTTGTTCTTAAGCATGCAACTGTGCAATCCTATGCAATCATGTCTATGTAGACTCCATAGGAAGATTGAAGTCACACAGTATTTTTCAATAGCAAGGAACTCATTATGACTTTTCTGGGTAATATATAAAAATTAAAGGAGAAATCCTATATTGTTATTATATAGGAAACAAGAACAGACAGGAGATGGGTAAAGATAAACAATAGAGGTGGTACACATTTTTAACTCGAGCATATGTGAGGCAGAGGTCAGCCTGATTTTCACAGCTAGTTCCAGAAAGGTCACGGCTACAGAGAAATACCTATTTTCCTACCAAATAGACATATCTAGTCAAAACACCTATTAAAGAGCCTAAACTTACACAAGGATAAGTTTTGAGGTCATCAAAATCGATGCCAATAGAATAGACATGGGAAAATTTTTATTCCCACCTAAAGTAATGAGGCAATAACTCTTCTCCCTTAGTCTGATCTTCTGGAGAACTGTTTAAACCACACACAAAAAACTATACAGTCTTATAGCTGAATATCCAAAACCCTATGATTTCAACTACAGATCATCTAGACAAAGTGTACTTAAATGATTAAGCAATACAAAAGCCTTTTCAAAAATGTCAAATAGAAAATTACATCTGTAGAAGCTTCCTAAACAAATACACATGGGAGCATGAAAAGAGCTAAAATGAAGTTATGTTATAACAGGGAAAGAATGCCCTATAAGATGTCAGAGACTAACAAATAAAATGCCTACTGCCAAGAATGATATACAATACTGCACTGTTGTGAAACACACAAGAATGGATTGTTGATACATACAACGTGGATAGAGTACAAGAATGTTAGCCTAAGTGAAAAAGAGCCAGTTTCCAAAGGCTGTAAACTGTCAAATCTTACTTCCATCACACTCTGAAAATAACAAAATTCTGGAGAATGAAAGAAAGTCGAAGTGATTAGGTGTACAGCAGAAGAGGAGAGCATGAAAAGATACCTTTATGTAATAGTTTGTGCATGCTAATTACTATATATATATATATATATATATATATATATATATGAATGAGTCAAAGGACTAAAAGAAAGCATATAGCATTAATATGTGTCCAGTTTGATTACCATACCATATTATGGAAATATAATATGTGAGAGAAGAGGGTATCATATTCAAATTCTCCTACTTCCTATGAGGCTACAATAATTTCAAGATGAAAGCTGAAAAAAGTATTCAGAAGAAAAATTAGTGACAAAGACAACTAATGTCAACTAGTCCATATTTGATATTCAGATTTAAATGAATGATTTTTTTAACCACCTATGTTTCCTGGAGAACACTAGATCTCTTTGCATCATACAAGGATTTCAAATTTCTCACTCTTTGATGCATTTCTGTCCTTTAGCATTCTTGATTGGTTTTATTGCTTGATTTTTATGCTGTGCTTTCACGACAATGCAAATACATATGGGATCAAAAAAGAAACAGAAAACACTCATAATAAGAACTTGTAGAAACTGTATGGAGTTTACTCAAAGGTTCTGTACATTATATAATTTTGCTGTGCTTATAGCTGGTGTTTGCTCTGGCATTATGCTCTGTTTCTCCATTTACATTCCTGAAACTTACCTTCTTCATTTTAAAGGAAGATTTGGAAATATTTCCTCACTTTGCATTCATAGAAGCCTTGATAAAATGACAAATGTAGCTGTTGTGTGCCCATATTCCATCCAAAAACATTAGAAAAGTACATTCCAGGATGATGATTTTGTCCATCAGAAGAAATTCAGCATTAACTGTGAGTGTAATCATGCTTTGCCAATATGTTTCATATGTATTTACTAATATGTTTTTCCCAATATGTATTTCCCATATGTATTTCCCAATATGTTTAACATGTATTTACTAATTAATTCTGAATCCACCAATCACTTATCCTCTTATTAGGAATGTACGCTAGCCATAATATAGTTGTCTGTTCATTCCCCACCTAATTGATATTATTTCAGAAGTCCTTAACCATATGCTCAAGATTTTAAAAGATTGCAATCAGAAATATGTCATAGCAGTTATTTTTCTGAGCACCATTAATCAGTTCTGTTTAGTTTCTTTTATATTTCAGATTAGCCTGCCTATGCCCAGCATCTGGTGTTCAGAGACTTGACTTAACAATTATTGCATCCTCACACATAAAATGTCTTTTAGTAATTACCAATTGGATATATTATTTGCTGCTCTAATAGGTAATGTATATTTTACTTTTATAATTTTAAATATTTACATTGATTTTATTGAATGTCAGTATGTATTTCTACTTTTTTTGCTAGTATATTGGCTTGCTTTTCATTTGTTTTAAATTTCAATGGATTTCATTTTAAACTACATAATATTTAGCATCTAGAAAGAGAAAAGTTGAGTATGAGTTTGCTACAAAAAATAAATAAAATAATAAAATACTGCACAGGCAAGCAGTAAGAAGGTAGACCACAAGTGCTGAAGCTGAGCATCACTTCCTCAACCATGAGAAATATCAGGTCAAGTTCACATTTAGTGTTCTTTATGAAGAAAACTACAAGCAGACAAGATAGTACTTTTATGGGAAGTGGCAGAGAAAATCTATTGGTTGCTTTTCCCTCTTCCATCAAATTCCTGCAAAAGAGAAATAGAAAGGAATCAATTCACTTGTGCTAACAGTAGAACTCTGCCAATGGCCTGTGGTTTAACTTGACTGATGACCAGCAATTTCGCTTCTAACAGGTTTGAAAATCGAACTACTTTTCTCTCTTTTACTGAAGAGTTTCCATGTAGTCGTAGAAATCACTCTTTGTCTGGGCCCACTGGGTTAGTCAACAGGGTCTGTAGCGCAGGAGTGAAGATGCTCGCTTCCAATTCCCGTGGAGTTCTTCATTGTATCCTGCTTACTGGAGCTCCAACATTGAGGCGCCACTCTGTACCTGTCCGGTCCGTTCTGCTACTCTGGTCCTCGGGTCAGGGTATAGCAAGAGAGAGAGTGGGGATGGAGGGGCAAGAGATGCAAAGAATGAACACAAGACAGACAGAGTCTGATCAAGTCTCCTCTATTGAAAGGAAATCCTGGGTATTTATATGCTTTTCCACATGCCTTCCCCTCGTGGACAAGCAGGGGAACACAGCTGAAGGCACTATGTCATGTGACTTGCAGCATGGATACCAAGTGTGCCTTGCAGCTGGGGGCACTAAACAGCAAAACAAAAAGATATGTGAGAAAAACAAGATGTATATCAGAGTGTGCTCAGCTGTTGTGGGCTGTTGAAAAACAAGTCTCTTGTCAGGGTATATGGCTTGAGATGGCTGCAAAGATGATAGCCGCTGTCTGCTAGGAGTCAGCTCCAAACAACTCTTTAAAAACTAATAACATAAATAAATTTACAGATGCTGCTGGCATTAACTAGAAAAGGGCATTTTTTATTCCAACATTATTTATCGAAGAATATTTCAGAGTCCCAATTACAGATTGTAGGTAGAGATGAATTGGAAAAAAATAATAACTTGAATTAAACTAAATGTCAAAAGTTTTACTGAAAAAATGCTTAGTCGTAGACTTTTGGTGCAAATTAGTATTCTGATGTCTTTCTGAATCTTTAGCCTCCAAAATTAGTATATTTCTATCTATCTGAGTGAGTTTACAGTATAAATGTGATCAATTGTTATGTATGTACTCAGACAAGCTGAACGCAATACGTCATGGTGCTTAGATTCTGTTGTTAACTTGGAAGTGGCAACTCTTGATAGAGTCTTTGATTTCTTAACGTTTCTTTTTTTTTTCTTTTTGGCTATTCAATATTGAAAATAGTGTAGAATTTTAATGTAAAACTTTAAAAAATTATAAGAAATATAAATTATTTTAAAACAAATTAAATAGTTTTGTTCTTTTCCCTTAAATAGTATATGTGTGTGTGTGTGTGTGTGTGCCTGTGTGTGTAAACACATACACAATTATTTTAGATAGTTTAGTGCAAATCTTTGATGTTAATTTGTACATTGCCAATGAAGATGATTATTCTGTAAAGAGTATTTATAAATTTGTTCTACAAATCAGATATCATTGTCATTGAAAGTAGAACAGTGAACATGAAATACTATGTCCATAAGGTTAAATAAACAAGGATCTATTCTTCAGTACAGACACTTCTCAAGGATTGCATTATTTGTTAAGGCTGAACTACATAGACAAACCGCTTCATTTATTAAGATTTCTTGAAGTCCTAGATCCTTTCCTAAAGCTAAATCCTTTTCAATCTACCTTGTCCCATATAGCCAATGCCCTCTGTACATATTTTATAAAAGAGATAACTGAGGTATTAAATGCTTAAATTTCCCATGTTACATAATAATCTTGTGGCAGATACAGACTCAAATCCAACAATATGTTATTCTTCTGTGAGTTCTTACAAATCCCTTAGAGAGAACAAAGTAAGGAATAGCAATAATTATATGAATATAATTTAAAGAAGGGTGAAATTTATTGTATTTATTTCCCATGGTATCACATTGTGTCAATAGGCACTTGATGAATATTTTCTACTTGTATCTAAATTAGTTCAGAGGAACTGGATAAAATAAACTTTACATTGTACTCTGTTTTTATGTTTGTTTTGCCTGTGCCAATGAGTTACCTATAAATCTAGTACATTAGAACAGTATTTGTAATGGCTCCAGTTCCTGTGTCATTGTCCAGTGAGGTATGAAGGCCATACCCATCCCGATGTCTTTTTCTTGGGGAGGGGATACTTTTCACATCAACCCCTATGCAGTCAGGCTTATCCCTCAGGGAACCCAGAGAGATATTTTTAAATTTATTTATATTCCCTTGCAATGCTTAGCCTCGTAGCCTAAGCAAGAATTCAGATCGCCAGTCAGAGGGGGTTCTGGGTTCCCCTCTCTGCTTGGTCTAGGGGCAGAAGTCCCCTCTTTTAGGTTGGGTGGAGATGGGTATTGGGAACACCCTGGATAGAGTAACAACCTCATCTTGAGTCTCGTGGTTTTCCATAGCTAACTTATGATGATGAATCTGAATAGTTTTGCTACCAAATTATTTATCTGTTATTTCACAAAGTTAGTCAGCCTATTTAAGGCCTAGGGACCAAAAGAAGTAAGCAAAAATAACCCAATTAATGGTCCCAAGATGGGAGGAGGTAGGGCTGACAATCATGGAGACATTGAAAACCAACTTTTGTACCAGCTCTCATCTTTCTCTTTCTCTCTGTCTTTTCTCAGGGCCTTCTCTGACCTTTTTCATGCTCTTTTTAACCATCCCTGTCTTGTCTATGTAAAGGCAACATTCTTACTCGAGGTCAGGCCTCTATCTCGGCCTTCACAAGTTTAGAATCGCCACAGCCCTTCTATTCTTAGAGAAGGGAGGAGATGTCAGGGGCAGTCCTGCTTATACACTGAAGGCCTAAAGTCAGCCATAGGCCTAAAATCAGCAATAGGCCTGTCATACATGTATACTAACACCAAGTCTTGGTTCTCTGTGGAAAAACATTGAAACAAAGGGCTATAAGCTATTGTAAACAGGCAGCTTTTGTGGAAATTTATCATCCTGAGTAGTCATAGACCTTGTAAATAGGTAGCCTTGGCAGATAGTACCAACTTAGATAAGAACAAGTGAATCATAGGCAGAGTCATAGTGACCTGTCCCCTGAACCCTCACCCACCTGATACCCTGTTCTGAAAGATATCTGTACTCCCCCTGCACACCCACACTCTGGTGTCATCCCCTTCCCCACATAGTGCCTTTTTGTGTTTATAATCCCTGTGAGAATAACTAAAAATTATGATTTGATTTAAAAAAATAAATAATAAAAAAGAACATTATTTGTATATTGTTACATGCTAATACAGTTTCTTCCTGGAATACTTGATGTTCCTGATATTTCTTAATTGTTCCCTGTCCACACCTACCTTCAACTTCGTAAATAACCAAAGACTTAACATCCCAAGATTCCCAAGAAGCTAGTAATAGCTGTTTAGGAGCAAATTAATCTAATTACACCCAAGTTTGTTTTATACTTGCTTTTAAAAATCCTATGACATTTATGTCAACACACACCTTTTACCTTCCCCCTTTCAGCTTTTTAAATGAGTAATAATAATTTATTGTCAACTAATCTAACTTAGGTTAAAACACCTGCTGTTTATTTTAGGGTTTTTATGGTGTCAGGGAGCAGGCTTTAGCCTGTATTCAATATGAAGATGTTTTATTTATTTTCTTGCTCTCTTTAAAACTTTTACTGCAATAATCACCTGGATTCCATATATCCTCGTGGTATAAAACTGCCTGATTTTCTAATTGATGGATGTGTTGCTTTTATATGGTGAAGCAATGGGTACCCATTTTTCCTGCATCATTTTAATAATCACTGCTGCATTCATGCATCATGCAATACTGTTGTGTAATGGGTATTGGAATGTGTTGATCATTTTAATAGACAGTTGTTAATTTTATCTTACATTTAGACAGCAATTTGCACCAGTTCTAATGATGAGTTTGACTCCTCTATTGTGAGAAATTGACAAATCAAAGAAGGGTAGGCCCTCATAATTCATAAGATAGGAAATGCCAAGATTGGTTTAACCCGTTCTACATATATCATTGCATTTGTATACAGCTATTCTACTCATCTTGAGTGAAAATCAGAATAACATCTACTACTGTATTCCCACTTCAGATAATTAAACCTGACAGTAATGGAGCAAATATTGCTAAAAGTACATGATTGTGGTTCTCATTTTCATCTTCATTGCCATTATTAAATAAGTTGAAATCACGAACTGAGAGCATGACATTATCCTAAGTGCTTCCTGCTTTGGGGAAAATGATGCCTGTATCTGCACACATGAAAAGTGACAACAATTAGAGTGAATTGGCATTTTCTCCATCAATTTCCATCTTCTCAGGTTTGATGGAATATGGGGTAAGCTCTTATTTGCTGAAATAAAGTTTAGTATTTGTTTGGGTTTCCAAATACCAAAATCAAGACAAAGAAGTTAAATTCATGAAATGACAACAACCACACTGCATTACCCTTAAGATAGCAGTATTGAATGATTAGCAAGCAAGATGCACAATATCCTCTTTACAGAAAGAGGCTCTCCACCTACTTACTTGAACTGGAAGCCTACAATGTGGACTAGACCAGGTGGCCAGCATGCTTTGGGAATCCACTTGTTTCTGAATCCCTGTGCTGGAATTACATTCTTCAATGTTGTCTTTGATTTTTTTTTTTCAGTTTTTGCTTTTGTTTTGGTTTTGATTTGTCTCACTTTGCTTTAACATGGGTCTTGGTGACTGAAACTCAGTCTTCATGTCCTCATGTTTGTAGAGCATGTGCCATTGTTACACAGTGTGTAGGTAGTCTCCTCGTCCTAGTAATAGAAAAAAAATTGATTTAGAATGTGCATGTCTAACATATTTTAAGTATGTAACATTTTTAAATGAAACACATTGCTTGTTTTCACAGACATTCTAAAGGAAACCTAAGTAACTTGTCATTATTTTTGATAAAAAGTCTCCAAAATTAGTATCATATAAAGCAGAAACAAGAGAGTGGTACAGTAGATTGTAGTATGGTTATCCTGTTCTTTATAGCCAATATCCACTTATAAGTGAGTACATATCATGCATGTCTTTTGGGGTCTGGGTTCTCTCACTCAGGATGATGTTTTCTAGTTCCATCTATTTGCCTGCAAAATTCATGATGTCCTTATTTTTAATAGATGAATAGCATTCCTTTGTGTAAATGAACCATATTTTCTTTAATCTACAGCCCAAAGAACCCAAATGACTAGGAGGGCCCAAGAAAGTCTGGTTCAATCTTCCTTAGAAGAGGAAATAAAATAGATATCAGATGTGAATGGATGGAGGTAACTGTGTAGGAAAGGGGTTGGAGAGGAAAGAGAGGCAGGGAGGAACAGATGTGGGGGAGAGAGATCATCAGGAGAAATCAGAGTGGGCAGAGTGGGGTGTTTCTCTCGGACATACCAGAGACCAGGGAAAGGGGGCAGACACTAGGGCAGCTGTGGAGGTGACTCTACCTGAAACTCCTAGCAGTGGGGGATATGGATCCTGAAGTGGCCATTTCCTGTAGTCAAGCAGTAATTCCATTGGAGGGATAAGGACAGCAATCCACACATGAAACTTTCGATCTAAAATGTGTACTGACTGCAAGATGTGCAGGGACAAAGATAGAGCACAGACAGAAGAAATGGCCAACTAATGTCTATAGGAGAAGCTAAGGTGGGAGGAGTAAGGAGAGGAAAGGAAAAAGGAAGAGGAGGAGCTAGGGAGAACAGAGATGTAGGAGTGATGGAGAGCGACCCAGGTATGGAGAGCAGACATGGGTAACAACTTTTATTTAGGTTAGCTAATTGAGAAACAACCCTCTTTTTGTGGGCATATTGTTATTGAGCTTTACCAAACATATAAAGCCTTTGAATAATCTTTAAGCTGGTCTGGGCAATGCCCAGCCTTGAGGAGACAGTGTGGAAGATTGGCAGAGCCATCTCCCATGCTGGTGTCTTGTGGGTGGCAGGGCTGGTGTTTCTGGCTGGCTGTTTCTAGCTGGTGCACACTCGTGGCCTCTGGCCACGGAACATGACGGCTGAGCTAGGCAGAGCTCCCACAATTTATATAGTCGGCTTGAGGTGGCTGGTCTTTTTTGTTTGTTTGTTTGTTTGTTTTGTTTTGTTTTGTTTTAATAGAAGGGTTTTCAGTTTAATCATTAAAGTAACAATGCTTAGCATACTTCTACAATACTACAAACAAACAAAAACAGAATTGCATGAGCTGTTTCTGGCATAAATTACATGGTGCCTTTTCTTTCTTCCTTTCTTTCTTTCTTTCTTTCTTTCTTTTTTTCTTTCTTTCTTTCTCTCTTTCTTTTTCAAATCGTAATTTTTACTTATTCATACATTGGTTATAAACAGAAAAAGGCAGGACCTGGGGAAGGGGATGACACTGGAGCGTGGGTGTTCGGGGGAATACAGATATCTTTCAGAACAGGGTATTGGCTGGGTGGAGGTTCAGGTGACAGGTCGCTATGACTCTGCCTATGATTCACTTGTCCTTATCTATTACTTCAACAATGTCTGGACCAAGTAGAGACCCACCCTATGAGCTAGAACCAATACCTGACAATATTAATAATAATCTGTTATGTTTGCAGACAGGAGCGTAGCATAAGTGTTCTCTGATAGGTTCCACCCAACAGATGACCAAAACAAATCAGAGACCCACAGCCAAACATTCGATGGAGCTCAGTGAGTCTTATGGTAGAATCAGGGGAAGGTTTGAGGGACACAAAGAGGATTGAGACTCCACAGGAAAACAAACAGAATCAACTAACTTAGACACTTGTGGCCTCCTAGAGACTAAATCACCAACCAGAGAGTATGGACTAGACCTATGTAACAGATGTTCAGTTTGGTCTTCATGCAAGTCACCCAACACCTGGAGAGAGGGGTCTGTCCCTCAATTGTTATTTGTTGCCTGGGTTCTCATTGTCCTCCGTGATATGACTCCGTGATAGAGTGTGTAGTTATCCTGCAGTGACTGATGTAAGCTAGTGGGGGGGTGTCATATTCATGGGGTTTTCCTCTTTTCAGTGTAGAATTGGAGAGGGAATAGGGAAGGAGGTGGGAGAAGGACTGGGAGGAGAAGGGGATTGATATTGGAATATTAAGTGAATAAATTGTCTTTTAAAAGAGATAGTGGTATAGTAAAAAAAAAGATATTTTTAAGGGAAAATAGTAATGTGTCCAATTTTCTTCCTTTATGTACTTTTGAGGGTTTTGATACATTTGTGGTGTTTAGTCATTATATATTTGTTCTGGCTGGTTTTGTGTCAACATGACATAAGCTGGAGTTATCACAGAGAAAGGAGCTTCAATTGAGAAAATGCTTCCATGACATCCAACTGTAAAGCATTTTCTCAATTAATGATCAAAGAGGGAGGGCCCCTTGTGAGTGGTACCATCCATGTGCTGGTAGTCTTGGGTACTATAAGAAAGCAAGCTGAGCATGCCAGGGGAAACAAGCCAGTAAGTAACATCCCTCCATGGCCTCTGCATCAGCTCCTGACCTGCTTAAGTTCCAGTCCTGACCTCCTTTGGTGATGAACAGCAATTTGGAAGTATAAGCTGAATAAACCCTTTCCTCCCCAACTTTCTTTTTGGTCATGATGTTTTGTGTAGGAATAGAAACCCTGACTAAGACAGTATTTTTTTCTAATTGTTGCTTTACTCTTCCAAAATAAGAGCACATATTTATATTTATTTATTTTTAAATGGGACACAAAGTAGGACATGCTTCAGTATGGCCAGATATGGCCTAGATCCGACCTTCATTCTCTGTCTTCTTAGTTACATCGGTCTAGTATAGAATCATCTCTTTCCTATCATTAATTTCTCTATCTTTCTATATCTATACCCTAATTCAAACTACAAAATTGTAGACAGATCAAATTTCTCATCTTTTAGGATGCCTCTGAGACATTTTATTATAATCAATAGTGGTGGTATCTTCCAGTTATGTTGTAGATGATATAGCAAAACTTGACATGGACTTCTAGAAAGTAGTCACTCTGCTGGAATACTTTCTTGCTAGAAATCTGGATGTGGGCTGAGGTTGTTCCAGTGCATCCACTCATCAGCCACTTGAACTTGTGTGGTACAGCTGGAAGTGTCCCCGGCATACTGAGGCATAACTTCAAACATGTTTCTTTGACTGAAGTTTCCTGAGAAATCATAAGAGCTGACAGACAACATTGCCTAGCTTAATTAAAAACAGAATGGCTTATTTTGAGATTGTCCTCAGGAAATGGTTACAAACTGGGAAGGCACACCCAAAGGAACTTCCCCTGAAAATCCATGGGGAGGTATCAGTGGGCATCTTAACCAGCTGGTGTACTTCAGACATTGCCGATTTTATTGGAGAGCAAACTAATT
The DNA here is from genome assembly GCF_004785775.1 of Grammomys surdaster. Classification (NCBI taxonomy): domain Eukaryota; kingdom Metazoa; phylum Chordata; class Mammalia; order Rodentia; family Muridae; genus Grammomys; species Grammomys surdaster. The sequence goes on from NW_021604608.1 coordinate 3,578,903, forward strand.
ATACTCTTCTGTTAAATTAAATGACACAGAAGTTATCTTTAAAAAAGCTTTCATTAATGTTCATAAATAGACTTCTAAATCAGATAGAATGAATGCAGTTCATAGAAAAAAATAGTCTGTGTCAATGGCTTTCTGTCCAAGGTCAAATATCTGAAAAGATTCTGATTTTTTTCATGAATTAAGGTTATGTCATAATTGCCTCTCTGCTTTCTATAACAAAGTTCTTTTTCCACCAAATGGTATTTCTAGCAAAAATAAATATTTTATAAATCCACTTCTGTAACTTACATTCAAGTAGAGTCAATCTTACTTTTAGAGTGTTTATGCACTCCTACTTTAAAAAAATCATTTAAAGTTCTACTTATAAAGATTATATTTCTTCTTTACTGCCAAAAGATCACAAATGCCTACAAGGCAGAAAACTTCCTGTCGAACAAGGAAGATTAGATGAGGCTTTCAAGAAAAGATTAATCTGCCCATTGAAATCCAGTTGGTATTGCTTAAGCGGATGATTTTCTTAGCAACCAATGCAATGAAAGCAATATGACTTAATGTCCCCAGCTTCAGTGAGCGAACAGTTTGGTTCGACCAAAAGGCATTAGGTTCAGTTTTAAATAAAGTAATCATTTAAAAGTGACAAGAAGCTAGTGGTTGTCTATAAAACCATGCAGCAGAAATCGAGGCTGTGTGAAATTTAAAGTGGACTACTCCATTTTTAGAATTCAAAATGTCAAATAAAATCATGAGAGCCAAGATAGTTATAATTGCCAATAGGGACAGAGATTGTGCATCTAATTACAAGGATTGTAAGATCAAAGCAACTAAACTGAGAAACATTTATCCTTATTTAAAAGGGCACAAAGACCAAAATTTCTCTGTAGAATATAAATAAGCTCAATACTGACTTATTTAGACTTAACACACACATGTCAAAACACAAAATGCTTACATATTTAAATGTTTGAGATTCAGTTCTGTTTTTGCAAATTCTAACTTTCAATATGATTATGATTATATAGATTTCTAAAACCCTCAAATATCTCAGCATATCTCTTGGGTTTTTTTTTCTTTCCTGTGTTTCTATGTACTTAATCAAGATTCAGATAACCACATATGGCCTGAAATCCCTCTCTTCCTTCAAGACTTTTATTTTTTTTTAATCTCTCAACTCCCTTAAGTTAAATTAGCATACTGTCATGAATCTCTGATGACCTGCTCTCTGATGACCACTGAAACATGGATTTTGGCTGATACAATTCATTACAATCTTCCTTTTAACTAAAAAGCCTTCAGAAAATTTATCCATTTTGGAGGCATTTAAACTGTACACAGAAAAATACCCCAAATTCATTTGATCAGTCACCTACCCAAAGATTTAGAGGCATAGCATTACATTTGAAGGCAGATGATCTGAAACAAAGAAAACATGTAAGGCTGCCTGATTGGCTCTTAATAAATGGAAATAGATTGTTCATCTTAAAGAAATTAGATAAAAACAGCATTACACTACATTTACCCACAGCTATTAGCATTCTAATTTATCCAGTGAAGACCTGTTATATAGTATGACAGAAAATTTCATAGGATTTTTGAGGGGGAAAATTCTGTAGGATTTTTTAGGTCCTTGAGAAAACATAAAATAGATACCACAATAACATATTTCTCTCAAAAATATTTAGGCAAGATAAAAACACATCCAAAATATGGAAGGTTGAAAATCAGGAGTGCTGATAAAATCATAGAGTCAGAGAAATGGCCAAATGTTAAAGTGAAGAGTATTTCAGAAACTGATGGCTTCTTTCTGAATTACTGTGAATGTTTGGGGTGGACTATGCGCAATTGATTCCACCAAAAAATAGGTCTGTGGAATTCCCAGAACAAGACAGCATCATGTATAGGAAAAGTACAAAATATGGGGTTAATAGCACTGGTAAAAAGCAGGAAATCATGGTCTCCGAGAGAAAAAAAAATTTTAGACTTCAAAGAGAACAGAAAAGCCTAAAAGTGAACCCTAATAAGAAAAAAATAACTGAGTAAAACAAAAGATTAAAAACTGAATTGGAGTGATGTTCAAAAATTAACAAAGTTATAATAATTTAGAAGAAGTCATGAAAACATTCATGAATGAAGTCCTAGATGTGGCCCCTTATGAGACCACAACAACTCAACAAGAATACATAAATTAAAGATTGAGAAAGAAAGTTGGGACATAAAGTTAATCCTAAGCGAGTAGACAAACACAAGCCAAGGTATTTTGTAAAAGATACAGATAGAATAACATCAAAGAAAAAGACTCCCACACACAAATAAGAAGAAATGTGAAGAAATAGACAAATATGTAAGAAGAGACTAAACTGGGTTGCCCTTTGGCATCTCTGCAATATCGAAATACTAGAAAGCATTCACAATGCTGATAGACAATGAAAGTTTGTGATTTCATAACATGTTTAACATCAGAAGACTTCACTGATATACAAAACTCAAAACAAGAAATTTGAGGATAATATCAATTCTCAGAAAAAGGACCTACCCACATAGGTACACAGTGAAACATGTCTGGAAATCTTCTGGTAATGTCTCAAAGTCAATGATTCAATAATAAAGATAATATTTTATTATACACTCCATGACAAAGTTTACAGAAATTTGTAGACAAAGATATCTGACTTCTGTCATTTTAAATACTGTCAAATAAAGAAAGGGCAATATTAAATATAATTATTAGAAAATGAAGAGCAATATAAATTATTATAGATAGCAACAATCATCTAAATTCATATATATGCAAACATAATTCCATAAAAGTAGCAACATCAAAAAACACTTCAAAAATGCCGAAATAAAAACTGAAAATACATTGTAAAATACACTAAGTGAACCATTAGTTAAAATAGTAATTACCAAATAGCAGATATGTACATATATACATATACAAGTAAATATGAAAAAAGATGATTTGAAGAATGAAACCAAATGTTTTTATGCTGAAAGGATTATAATAAAGACTAGAAACTAACAAAGCAAACTCTAACAAAGAGAAACTTAACCATTAAAATCCTCTATTAAAGGCAAGAATTCTTAGGGTGAAAAATCACAAATGAATAAATGTCACTCTCAAAGCAGCAGAGGCCAGCACTACATCACTCCATGCATGTTGTCCACAGTTACAGGTTTTGATTAATTTGGTCTTTGCAGAAAATTTCTATAACAACATCACTTGTGTCTTTTCCATACTGAAGAAAAAATGGGTATGGAAAAATAAAGAACATATTGAGATGGTCCCTAAACTTTAGAAAAGGTTAAAATAAAAAAAGATGTCCATCAAATTAAAAAATACTAGGAATAGAAATCTAAATAGTTTTTTTGTTTAATTATGTTTGGGGGTTTTTCTTTTGTTTTCTTCAGTTTTGTGTTGTTAGCATCACACTGTGTGGTCCACATTTGCCTGTCTAGCCCAGTCTAATCTTGGTTCATAATCCTTCTGGCTTAGCCTCCAAAATAATAATAATTTTAGGTATTAAATATTAGAATTCAATTACTTTGCAAGCTATTAGAATACCTTTTAAAAGATCTGTATGCAGTATATTAACTTTAATTTCATACATACTTATATGTATGCAATGAAAAATATTTATGGTGGCATTAATACAACTTAAGTTCAATTTTCTTATAGATGTTTGGGTCCATTTTTATGGCCTGCATTGTATTTTCAAATTCCCTAAATGTTAAATATGTCCCTAAAGGACTTTTGTGATCAGAAAATCTGTCCATCTAATATCCCTGCATACAAAGTGCTCATGCTGAACACTAAGTTAAGTATCTGGGTTGTCGTTCAAAAGTGATGACTTACATTGGGGGAAACTATTACAAAGCAAGGAAAAGTACACAAGTTATTTTCTTGTTGGCAAAGAGCTCATGAAGTTGACTCTGTGTCGACAGCTGTGCAAACTGGGAAGCTGGGTGTAACGCAAAGTTAAGAAGGCAAAGACTCCTGGCCTTCAGTTCCCAAGAAGGTAGCCCATGTCAGACTCCACTGCATGAATGGGGTGAGAATGTCATCAGGTACTTCACACAGCTTCATTTTCCTTTCCTATGGGATTTTTTCCCTGCCCTCTTGGCTTCTCCTCCTGCTCTGTAGACTCCACTGGCCTCCAGCCACCATGGAAAATTAAGTGTCAGCAATTGCAAAGTTTTCTGGGAGCTCACTGCCAAATATAACACTGAAGGAGATAGTGGGGACACTTTGGGTTATTTCTCTGGCAGACCCAGGCTGAAAGCCTTCATGAGATCTGTCATTAAAATTAGATGTTGCTCTTATATCCGTGAAAAGCAGGTACAGACATTTCTCCTGGAATTAAGAGTTCAGAGGAAAGGCTGACACTGGATCCTTAATTACCAGTAAGATGAATGAAACAAGAAGATAAGGGTGAGTGCCGTGAAAATGCTTTTTATTTTTCAGGTACCCTCCCATGCTGCCACTGCTTCTGATGCCAGTGTGGACCTCATTACCTTCTGTTGTGTCCTGGGCTACTCTGTGAACACATCTCTTTTTCCAAGTCACCAGTTTCTTGCAGGCATCTGCAGAGTGCCTGCCTCAAATTAAATGTTTAGAAATGTCTCGCTAAAATGAATGAGGACAAAGCCTTGGGGATCTCAACGGGTTTCCTCATTCAATATTTTCTATTTAGACACCACTTTCAAGACACCAGGAGGCATGTTTATTTGATTAGCTTAAATCTCACTCCTGATCACTGCTTGAGAGTGATTTTAGTTTCTCTTTTCTTCCCCCCTCCTTGTTGTCTTGTTATTGCCTAATCTAGAGAAATGATGAAGTGAAGTGAGCAAAGTAAGGCCAGCGTAGAAGTGCAGGATCAGCAAGCCAGTCTTACATATGCTTAGAAAATAGGGGCTAGTTTAATGAGACACCTTTTTACTTATGAAAACCCATTTCTATTCACAAGTGTATATATATATGTGTATATATATACACTCAATATTTACATTTTGTTGTAGGAAACTGACAACAGAAGTGTCTATGTTTTCTAATTTTTACAGGAGAAACCAGTACAGAGGAGTAAAGTAAACCCTTGTCTAAACCATGGAGCACATCCTGTTCCCTTTTTTTTTTGTAATCTTTAACCCCAGAAGGCCTCTTTCATCTCTTCTTTCTTTCTTTCTTTCTTTCTTTCTTTCTTTCTTTCTTTCTTTCTTTCTTTCTTTTTTTCTTTTGTATAATGTACTTTAATTGTATCTTTCTCTGCCCTCTCCCTTTTTTTTGGGGGGGATGTTTTATTTACATTTCACATGTTATCCCCTTACCGCATCCCCCACCCACCCAGGAACCCCTTATCCCCTCACCCCTCCTCCTGCTTCTCTGAAGATGTACCCCTACCTATCCCCCACTCCCACCTCCCGACCCTCAAATTCCCACCCCCTGGGGCATCCAGCCTTCATGAGACCAAAGATCTCTTCTCCCACATATGCCCAGCAGGGCCCTCCACACTTACATATACAGCTGAAGCCATGGATCCCTCCCTAAGTGTTCCCAGGCTGGTGGTTTAGACCCTGGGAGCTCTGGTTGGTTGAAGCCTCACTTGCCATGCCTTGGAAAAAAAGACATACTCATTTGATTCATATACTCAGACTAAACATGCTACATTGGAAACTGCACCGGTTATGTTTCTTGTTTCTACTGGATCAGAGGAAACTAGAGTTCCCTCTTAGGGTTCTCAGTCCCCTTAATAAAAGAATTTAAGAATGGACTGAAATGGGAGACTAGGGACAACTTTATTGGAGTTAAAAAGAAAGACTCCTGGGGCAGGCATGCAGTAAGCACTAAAAGCTTCCTGTACTAGCAGAGAAAGAAAACTGTTATACCCCGTGAGTGAGGGCCCACAAGACATGCACATGTCAGGAGGCAGCCATGTACTGGACCATGGGAGCAGGGAGCTTCGTGAAGAAAACCCAAAGTATGAAAAAAACAAAACAAAAGTAAAAAACAACAAAACAACAACAACAAAATCAATAAAATAAAAAACCAACAGACTTGGATTCTGAGCAGCACATGAAAGACAGCAAAGAAACAAGGAAAGTGGTAACTTTTTGAGCAGAGAGAGACAACTGCAGATGTTCTGCTTACTCTCTCTTCATTCTATTCAGGAAGTGGAGCTACCCTCATTGACTATGAGTCCTCCCACCTCAATTTATTTTATATAGAAAGAACTCTTTCATAGATATGCCCAGAAGCACTTTTATCTCAGTAACTCTGGGTCCTTTCAAATTGACAATCATTATTAACAGGCACAGGAGCAATAGAGGAGCGTTAGCATCGCTAGTGATCTTTTGCTAACACTTCTTTTGCCAAAAAGTAGAGATGTTCTGACTTTATCCTCAATGTAAGACTCCTTGTATACCTACTATCTATCAGATAGACTGTAATCGTTCTGTATGTCTTGAAGACAACTAGACCATTGAACCAATACAGTCTCATGAGACCTTAACATCAAGATCTAAGTAACTGTCAGGTAAAAATTAGAAAGCACTACAGAATATTCAACTTTCTTCAAGCAGTCCTTCCTTGCTTGCTCCAGTTTTGTATTCTGTCTTCTGAGTCAGTGCCCTTTCCCCTGCCTAACCCTCTTTGAAGTTAATGAACTCAAAATATTCTCAGTATTTTGTTGCTTCCCTAACAGTCCCAGATTCATTGTAGTACATCAAAAGTAATGCTTGAAGATGAATATTAAGATGGCGTTTCCACCCTGGCAGCCCCAAAATTGGAAATCAGATAAGGCTCTCTAAGAATATCTTCTCTTTAAAACTAAAAAGTAACATACCATCCGTCTCTGGGGTGCAATATAGACACCCAAATCAATAACCAACACTTAGACTCAGGATGTTTCCAAGACTGAAATAGAATCTCTTTTGATGTATATGTAGGCTATTCCCACACTGCTGAAGTTACTAGAAACTCTGGAATCATGAGCACTACAAAAACATGTTCAGATCTCTGTCCATTTGTATGGTCAGAAAGCCATCCTGCCAGGTGCCTTCAGCTATGGCTACAAAAAGAAATTCCATGCCTTTCCCCATGTGCACACTCATGATGCCTATTAAAAGCCTGCAACATTAGTAAAAGTAGGTAACAGTTATTACAGCAGTCCCTGTAGCACATGTCAGCCATGATGCCTGAATAATTCCATGAAAGAGGAGGTATAATCCACTTCTCAGATGATGAAATAGAGCACATAGTAAGTTAGTGCCCTATGTCCACACAGCTAGGAAAAACATAGAAAGATATGTTAGAATTAGGCATTGTGTCTCAGAGGGAAAGCTACCCACATTGGCTCAAATGTCATAGAAGACTTAAGGTGGTCTCATTTGTGAACTCTTGCTTGGAGCAATAATTTTTTTGTAACAAAGAGAAGTAACTGATTTACCATCTGGACAAAGAATTGGATTTTTGCCTCACCACACATTCATTCAATGAATTCATTTGTGAAGCATACATTGATACTTGGTGCCAAGCCCTGTTCTTTGCGCTGGAGTCTAATTTATATTAATAGACAACATCTGCAAGCTCACAGTGCTTCTTTTGGGACAAGTGTGGTGACTGTATGCAAATCAACACATAGCACACTAGATTTTCCTTCTAAAAGGAGAAAGTAGTACTTCCCCAATTCAAGGTCAGACTCTCACACATGCAGTAGGTTCTGGAAAGTGTAGATACAACATAAGGGAACTCTGTGTGTTAGTGTTTTCCCCTATGTCTACAATACCTGTTAGCAAAGCATAATTTGTAAATAACAAATAGAAAAAGATTAATAAATAAAGCAACTAATAATAGAATAGAACAGTCACAATAAACTATAAGCTGAATAAATGTGGAGTCCTGGTTTCCCTGTCTCTCTCTGTCTCTGTCTCTGTCTCTGTCTGTCTCTCTCTCTCTCTCTCTCTCTCTCTCTCTCTCTCTCTCTCTCTCTCTTCCACCTCCTCCTTCTTTTTTGTACCCAGATGTCTTCATATATATTGTTGACCATTCTTCTTCCTCTCTTCTTCACCTTCGTTCCTTTCTCCTCCTTCCTAGGAAGGATGTGTGTGTGTGTGTGTGTGTGTGTGTGTGTGCAGGGTGCATACAAATGTACAACTACACATGAACATGTTTATATGAGTCAGAGTTTGACTTTTGGAACTTACTTTATGTACAGAGTATGAGGTCTCACTGTACACAGATCTCACTGATTGAAATAATACAGCAAGTCAGTTTGCCTTATATGTCTCTTGTATTGACCCCTGAATACTGGGCTTATAAGTGTTTTCCCCATACCTGATCTGCAGGGATCTGAATTTCAATCTTCACACTTGTGCAACAAACATTATATCTAGTGAGCCATATCCTTAGCCCTTACTGGTCCTCCTTATTGAGATGATTTGATATGATACAGCACCGGCTTGTTTAGATGGAAAGTATCAATGACATTATGGCATGCATTTGAATATTATGTGCAAGCTACTGGTACCCAAACCAAGCAATATTTTGAAAGTTGACTTGAGACTAAAGATTGCTAGGTGACATGGAGGTAGTATATACAGCTTATATTTGTCAGCCACATGTAAATGTAACTTTTATTCTCCAGGTATAATTGGCATCTTGGAGGCTTACTGAATAAACTCACCCTTTTTTGTTCTTTCTGAACTTTGGCTGCCTGGTTCTACTCAGCTGTTTTGGCCCAAACTCCTCTCCAAGGTCACGGATTCAAACTGGCTTTTTTCGCCTTGTAACTGAATTAGTCTGCTTGGCCTCAAACTAACTCTGAAAATTTGTCTTAATCTTCTGGCACCTTCCCATTCTCTGGCTCATTCTGTCTTTACCTACAACTAGTCTCTGTAAAACTGTCCCAATAAAACGGTGGCCTCTCTTTCTCTCTATGCTGCCTCTTATGTCACCTCTCTTATTGGTCATATCCTATCTTTGACTTATTCTGTCAAATCTTTTTTCTGATTCATCATTTTGTCTGCCTTTCAATTAGACATCCCTTTCAAACATGGATGCTTCCTTCTACAAACTGAATTCACCTACATTGTGTGGGATTAAAGGTGTGTAATAAGTGTGTGTGTGTGTGTGTGTGTGTGTGTGTGTGTATGTATGTATGTATGTATGTATGTATGTATGTATGTATTCCAGCCAGAGGGATTAAAGCTATGTGGTGTGTCTGAATTCAACCAGATCACACAGACCTAGAAGGTCTTTGGATGTGACCCCTTGCCAGATCAACCATGTTTCTGGATTAAAATTCATCCATCGTCCATGTGAAGTCTTGAGGTAGACAATGAGATCAAATGATATTGACAAGCAACAAGCGATCTCGTCATCAGTGAAAATTGTTTCGCTGTGATAGCAATGAAAGTACAAAATTGGATGGGTTTTGCCAAATGAATTACATTTAGACTTTAGAAAGTATTCTTCTAGCTGCCTTTTAAGCAACTAGTTTTGTAATAAAATTTTGAATCTACAAAATTAGACAATATAAGGTTTACCACATGCATTCAGGTAGGTTCATAGGGCAGATCATGAAATCCTGATCAGGGTCATTGAAACAAACCTATTAGCCTGAAGTGGTATACATAGAGAGCCCATTAGATTTCTACAAAGTCACATAATCTGTGACTAATGTTAGAGCTTTTAAAACCAGTTTAGAAATAGAAGGAACTGAATAAGCCCTGTTACATCAGCAGTGAGGATATTTGCCTCACAGTCAGAGACTTTATCTATAACTGTACTTCCAATCACTCACCTAGAGGAATAGCTGGCAGAAAGTCTGAGATTTTGAATCTTAATAAGCTTGTGTCTTAGATGAATATATGACAATGTGCTTGATAGTCACTCCCATTTCCCTTTGCACATGGCCATAGCACCTCTTCTGACTCACTCTTGAGATAGCTCCTCTCTGCCTCCTACTTGATAAGTCCACTTCCATTTCAGAGACTGTATTAGGAGTTCCACTCTTACCCTAATTTCAGTATGTCTGCTATTATCTCCCCAAATCATCTTTATTTTCATTCCAGACTTCCCTTATCTGTTTGTCCCAGTTACTAAGACTCAGCAGTTAATCATGTTCAATTGCTCATTTTTTCAGTCAATAACCAGTGAAAATATGAGAAATTCATAATTTCCTTTCCAAAGGCTTTGTTATCTCTCTGTCCCCACCCCATTCATGATACTCCCATTTGAATATCATGAAAATGTCTCCTCTACCTAATAGCTGGACTCAATCTACCTTATATCCAACCTCCTTTACGTGTCACTGCAAAACTAACGTTGAATAAATATGTGACTTATATCACCTCTTCATTAAAAACTCATTGCAAATCACTGGCTAGCAATGCCAATGTTCTATTACTTAGGTTAAAAAAAGTTTTCTCAAGTTTGATAGTGACCAAGTATTGTCAGTGAAAACCAGAGCTGGACAGTGAGTAGGGAAACAAAAATAGATTTTATTGAGGCTTTCTGGCGAGAGGAAAAGGGAGCTCTCGGAAAGAATGATGAGTGCCAGATACCACAGTGACAGAGTTTATAGTCATTGATCAGATTTGGAAACAAACTCGTTATTTGAAATTTCATGATCTCAAGGACAGGAAAGAGTGGGTTGTCAAATATTTAATAATATAGACGATAACAGAGAATTTAAAAAATTGTTTAAAAAGAAAACAGTGGTGGTGGTTCCTATAGGCCTAAGGTTTGTAATGAAACTTCTGTGTGCATGTAAATCCTCACTTCACCATTGTTTTATCATTGCTGAACATTGTGCCCATATGCTTATGTCTATGGCAAGCTTACTATGTCAGTATAGTCAGAGTGATGTCAGTGGAGAAATCACCGTAAAAGCAAATACTAATTTACCTGACTCTCTGTATAATGTTGATATTAAGATAATCGTATTACACAAATCATATTACACAAATATATGTATTCACTATTTATAAACATATATATTAACTACACATAGGCAGAACCTATTATTTGCTTTCCATAATTAATAACATCTTTCTTCTCACAAAGGAGTGTGGTGGTGCATCCATTTTGTAAGTAGGGTAACACAGAAATATCAAGTCATTTCTCATGTCACAAAACTAGAACCTCACATTGCTGAGATTTGAATTATTGCCGTATTCAGTACCTGCACCCATGGAGCTTGAATGCCACTCTTCTAAGAATATATGCCAGGTTTTAAACGTCCATGGAGTCAAGCACACAGCAGAGACATGCAGACATGTGGAACAAAAAGTCAAGCAGACAGGTAAAATGCAACCTACTCTGAACTGGAGAACAGAACCTCCTAGTAAGCTGGCATGCATGATGCTGGTCAGCTTCTGCTCCATTAACTACTATTTCAAAAGAAGTCAGACATCTTGAATTTTAAAGGAAACATCAATTTCTAACTAGGGGCTTAAAGTAGTTCTCAACATTGTGGAGCTCTATGCTGGTGCAGGGGTTTTGCTTGTTTGTTTATTTTGCTTGCTTGCTTGTTTTTGTTTTGCTTTGTTTTGCTCTTGTTTTTAAGTTCACAGTACAGTGCAGAAAGCTGAAGACGTTATGCAGAAGCAAAGGTTTGATCCCAAATTTTGTACCCTGAATATAACTATGACTTGATCATATTACTTAACCTCACTGGATTTGTTTCCTCATGTGACTTCATGGATCAAACTTACTTCACCACAGCTCTATACAAATTATGAGACACGCCATTTACCAAAATAATGCAATATTGCATGTCTAGCACACGTCCACACAGGCTTCCTGTTGAGCACTTCAGTTTATGTTATTACTCCTCCTTGCCATTCCCCATCCTTTATTGTTCCTTCCATGTGATTAAACTCAGGTCAACTAGAGAATTACATTTATGTAAATTGCTCCCTAGGTAATGCCATTCCTAGGGTTAAAAAAGTGCAATTACAATTTGACATTCTTTCCATGACCTACCCATGGAAGGAATTTTTTTTTCTCTTTGTGCTGTTATTTTTATTTAACCTGTTGATCTTTGTTACAAACTGGTTCACTTCAAAGAAGATATTCTAAGACACATTTTCAACCATTTCCGATAATCTCTACTTGACTAAGGTGAAGACTTTTCAGGGGGAGAAAAGGTATATAATGAACACAAGGGACCAAAAAAGCACTGAGTTAGGGGGCAAGGACCAGCCAAGAGTGAAGTGGTTGGAAGAGTCTCAGCCACATAGGGGTCACCCTACCCTCACTTTGACAAAGGACTCCTCTGTTCTCAGCTGTGATCCTCAGCACACAAAGCCATCTGGGCATGTACAGAGACATGGACTTAGTGTTCCAAGTTTGGGAGAGTAAGGATTGAGGCATAGAAAACGTTGCCTGTGACATACTAGCAAGAGTAGGTCTAAAGTTTTGCTTTCCTTATCAAAAAGTCACTGAGAGATGGTAGAATATTCTGAATTCTCCCTTTCCCTCTTATCCCCTGTCTACCAGGACTTTGTATTGCTAAAACCAAAACTGAAACCAACTGAGAGAAAAGCCATAGAATTCCAGCCTGAAGTTCCCAAATCCTTCCCTCTGATTCAGCCAAGAATAAATGAAGAGCACACACGGACTTGATGCCAAGTGGCTAATTGAGACCTCATCTATAAATTAATAGTCTTCTGACTAGCACTGTTGAGAATGTTCCCTGAGTTTTTTTTTTTATTAAAATAAGCAAGTATCACTTTTTAAGATTACACACCTCTTGTGTGTGAGCTTATTTAATGACTGCATTTGAGAAACAATTGCTCCAGTCACAGTAGAAACCTGTAAAGTACAACTGGAAAAAACTGACATATTCAAAGACAGGCTGTGGTCCAGTGTGGTGATACTTGAATATTTTCTTACATTTTAAAGGATTAATTTTTTTCTTTATTAGTGTTTTATCCAAGTGACTATGATGGAATATCTGAAACAAACCATACAATTCAACATATATATATATATGTATATGTATATGTATATGTATATGTATATATGTATATATGTATATATGTATATATGTATATATACATATATATATAATTTAAATAATATATAAATAAATTATATATTATATTATAATATTTAAAGAAAACACACACATTAATTAGCTCATAGTTTGGGGGATAGTCCTCAATCAAGAAACCTCCCTCACTGGTATGGACTCACAGGGTTTCTCCCATGGCAAAGGCAGAACGCTGAAGTAACTTGCTTACTTCGTGAGCTAAAAAGCAAAGAAAGACTTGGTCCTACACTCATACTTTTCAAGGGCATGACCCCAATAATCTAAGAATTTCCTATAAAGTTTTGCCTAACATTCCACAGTGATTCCTAATAGTGCCCCTCTGGAGGTAAACCCTTAAAACATGTTTGACAGCAATTAGCATTTGATAATGGTGCTGCTCTCACTGAGTTGAGCCAAGAAGAAGGGAAACTCTACCTATAAAACCCCAGGATGATGTCCCTTTTCCTTTCCCTTCAAGAAGTCATTTTATGCTCCCTTTTATCAGAAAGATTAATATTCTATGGTTGGCTTCTCAGTTTCCATCATGGGAAGGCCCTGTTCTGATAAAGAGAAAATCCCTGGGCAGCTCCCTTTCCCACGATCTCCATCCCTTATTTTCAAGCACCTCACTTCCCTTCTTTCTGTCATTTACATCCGGGCACTTCCTGTGTCTTCCGGTTGCCTTTTACATTATCTTATCACTTAGCTGGCTTGCTGTCCATTACAACCACAATTTTCACAGAAAGCAGTAAAACTTTTCCCTAGATTCCTTACTGTCAACATCAGTAAAAAGTGTGACAAGTTACTGAGGAGGAAAAGACAGAGCAAGGTGTCGGTGTGAGCTCTTTTTTCCCTTCTGGAAAAAGAACACACATATGAACACACACACACAAATACACACACATTTACATACGGAACAGCAAGCCAAAACATGTTCTCTTCACTTTCCAGGTCATTTAACAAAAAAACCATCCAGTATGAATTATTTCTTGTGTTTAGTGGTGAAACGTGGAGCTGTGGGACCCAGTCCTTATCTGTGTGAGTGCATCAGTTACCGAGGGTGAGCAGCCTGGGGTATTTTCTCAGAAGGAACATCGGAGATAGCTTTCCTGGATCTTGTACATGAGGTACTCATCCCATTGAGGGTAAAAATGAGGTATTTGCAAAATGTCCCTTAACTAAAATGAATCCATTTGTATCACGGAAACTTTGTGTCTATATACTATTTTTTCACCTTGCTTTTGAAATCAATCTCCCTGTCCCTGTCTCTGTCCCTGCCTCCCTCCCCCACCCCCTCTCCTTCTCCCTCTGTCCTGCACTCTCTTCTCTCTCTCTCTCTCTCTCTCTCTCTCTCTCTCTCTCTCTCTCTCT
>NW_021604608.1:3593311-3594024 GCF_004785775.1 Grammomys surdaster
TCTCTCTCTCTCTCTCTCTCTCTCTCTCTCTCTCTCTCTCTCTCTCTGTGTGTGTGTGTGTGGTGTATTCTTGTATTTGAGCTTTGTTCATTTGTTTGTTTTTTTAACTTGCTTTTCATTCGGCAAGGATCTTGTGTGTCTCCACTTTTTCCTAGTCCTCCCTGAATTAAACTATAAAGGTGGCTGCCTGGAGAATGTAGTTCCAGGTGGTCTCATTGGCCATCTGGTTCCGTGAGTGACAGTCTTCCAGCAATAGGAATGAGAGCAATAGAGAAAGAGACCAATTTCCTCCTCCAACCTTAAAACACACACGAATGCAACCCCAAACTCAAATGCACTCACATCTACATACCACACAGATACAGCAATACAAAAAAATAAGAGAAGACAGCAGGGGAGGGAATGGGGAGGGGAGGGGAGGGAAAGAAAGAGGAGGGGAGAGGAGAAGAGAAGAGAAGAGAAGAGAAGAGAAGAGAAGAGAAGAGAAGAGAAGAGAAGAGAAGAGAAGAGAAGAGAAGAGAAGAGAAGAGAAGAGAAGAGAAGAGAAGAGAAGAGAAGAGAAGAGAAGAGGAGAATTACAAACCAGGAAAGATTGCTGTGTTTCCAATATAGTCTAAGTTTCCTCTGACATTACTCCTGAATTTGACTACATAATCAAGCTACAAATGCCTCTCTCTCTCTCTCTCTCTCTCTCTCTCTCTCTCTCTCTCTCT